>NW_020174791.1:180085-263553 GCF_003031525.2 Neophocaena asiaeorientalis asiaeorientalis
GCTGGCGAGCGGGCTGGGTACTGTCCAGGACTTCTGTGGCACGCAGCGCTGGGTGCTGTGACAGTAGGGGAGCACCTGGATGGGTTCCTGCACATTCTCTCTGTATAGGGACAAAAGAGCAACTAATGTTTACTGAGCATTTACTATGTGACACTTCAGTGGAAACTGACAACTTTTTATCTGCCCAGCCTGCGTCATGTGCTCTCAGCTAGACAATTGCATAACTCTGCCCCCCAGGCATGGTGATTGGCTCAGGGATGGGCACATGACCTAAGCCGGGCCAATCAGATTCACCCCTGGGATTTTTGCTGGGGTAATGGGGAAAGAGGTTCTCTCTCTCTGTTTCTTATTTCTCTCTTTCGTCACCAGCCATAAGATAGTAAAAGCCAGGACCTCCTGGTCTGCTGGTGGCCTTTCTCGTACTTGTGGGGAGAGCTTTCCTGAAAATGCAGCCAAAGCAGAGGAGTAGGGGGCTGAGAGAGGTGTGGAGATGGAGAGAGCGTGTGAGGGAGGGTGGACACAAACATACCCCCCAGTGGCATTTTCGGGGCCCTCAAGGTTGGCCCCACCCCTCGGACCTTCCAATCGTGGAAGCTGATGTACCCCCTCTTCTGGCCCAGCCTGTCCCTGTGGGGTTTCAATGATTTTTTCCAGGCGCTGTGCTCAGCACGCGTGAATCATGAATTCCAAGTCTTGCAATTACCCTAAGGGGTAAGTTTCTTATTATTCCTGCTTTCGGAAGAGAAAGACCGAGACTAAGAGGTCTCATCACCCACCGAGGTGCTCCTTGTGGCTTAGAAGGCGCAGAACTGGGATCCAAGCCCACTGCTCTCGCTCCAGAGCCTGTGCTGTGGACACGCATGAACCCTTCCTCCTAACCCCAGCTGCCCGTCAGAGGCATCAAATAAGTATTTGTTGAATTAAACTCATCCTGGCTGCTGGGAATGGAGTCCAGCTCCCCTTCCTTATTTGGACCTGCTCGGGATGTGCCCGAACCCTTTGCCTCTGGCTCCTGGGCTCTCACGGAGGCTGGGGCCCTCCGCCGCGGTCCTCAGGTGGTGGGGCTGGATATCCCGCAGCCATGCCACGGACGCTCCAGCAACACCGCAACACAGAAACTTTCCCAGAACAATTCTGTGAGCCACCTGAAAGTGCGAAACGGGCTGGATCCCCGTGTAGTCGGAAACCATTGCATGGAGGCTTCGGGAGCCTTGTTCCCTTTCAGAAGCAACTTCCTTGTTGATGGGGAACAGAGACGGTCCTGTAACATCCAGGTCAATGCGTTCTTTGGGAGGTTTTAAATGAGGCCAGAAGTGTGTTCTGAAGAAAGCAAGTGAGTCGGTCTTTGCTCCACGTGGTAAACTCGGGGCAATTTGGGGAAGATCAGAAGTGGCTGCATTTCTTCCTTGGTCTGGGAGAGATCAAAGCTGCGGTTGGCAAAGGTGGTCTCACCTGAAAAGTCCCTCAGAAAATCCAGAAAAATTGGTGAGCTGGGGTCACGCGGGGGCTGGGGGCCCGCTTTCCTCTGCTTCCAGCCGACTACGCGGCCCCCTCCGCCCGAGTCCTGCCGTGAGGTTCTGGGAGGGCCAGGGAGACTGTGGTCGTGGTCGGGGTGATGCTGGGAAGGGGGGGACGAGCCCTTTTGCTCCTCAGCAGCCTCTCCTTTCCCCGAGGCCCTGCATCTGCCTTCAACGGCAGCCAGCTCGCTTTGTGCCGGGGGTTGAAGGGGGCTTCCCCGGAATGGACCCCGCCTCTCTTGGCCTTTCTCTTCGGTCCGTCACTGGCTGGGGTGAGGTGCGTTCACCCCCCGTGCATTTGTTTTCTGGGTGAGCTGGCAGCTGTGGGTGGTGGCTTCTAGAAAGGATCAGGATCTCTGGGGCAGAGAGCCCTGGGCCCTCGACCCCTGTCTTAGGTGGGGTCTCCTGAAGACGTCGAGATAAGGTTGTGACTGTGAGCTGTAAGTAGGGAATTGGGCCCCAGGGAAGGGCATGTGACCGGGCCAGGAAGGCAGTTGGGGTGTGGCCGCTGACTCAGTCTCCCTGGGGAACTCTGCGTGGTGGCGCAGAAACGTATCCTGGGGGCCCCGGAGCCCGTGAGGTACCGATTCTGGCCCAGCAGCTCTGGGGCTGCTTGAATTCTGCATCTCTGACAAACTCCTGATGAAGCCATTGCTGCCAGTGTACAGTCTACATGGTCCAGGACACACCTCCCAGCTGTCAGGGCTTGACTTGTGTTCCCAGAGGATAAGCTGAAGCCCGGCACCTGTGAATGTGACCTTATTTGGAAACAGGGTTTTGGCAAAAATAATCAAGTTAAGACCAAGACATACTGGGTTTGGATGGACCCTAATTCAATGACTGGTATCCTTAAAAGAAGAAGAGACACAGAGGGAGGAGGGAAAACAGCTACGTGAAGATGGAGGCCAAGATTGGAGGCATGCGGCCATGCGGCAAGGAGTGACTGGAGCCACCAGAAGCTGGAAGATCAAGGAGGGACCCTCCCCTAGAGCCTCTGAGGGCCTCGGAGTCCTGCCCACACCGTGATCTCGGACTTCTGGCCTCCCGACCGTAGAAGAATAAACTCCTGTCACTCTAAGCCCTCCAGGTTGTGGGACTGTTACGGCAGCCCGAGGAGACTAGTACAGCACCCAAGGGGAGATGGAGCTGTCCCGGGCATCAGCCCGCAGCACGTCCGGCTGGACCTGGGAAATGGCCGAGGTAACAGGTGCAGGTTTTCTACCCAGAATCTGTCAGCACCGAGGGGAGGTGGGTGGGCCCTGCGGGTTCTTGCTCCCGTCCTGCTTAGAGGTGACCACACCCCTTCCTGGAGGGTGAGGGGCTGGTACTCTGGGGCTGGGACAGGCTGACAAGGGTGAGAGGAGCAATCCCCTCTTCGACCCACATGGATGTGTCACCCGCCCCTTTAGGGCCGATGGGGAGGCTTCCGGGGGAGGGGTGGGGGTGGCGCCGGGTCCTTGGAGGACGGAGGGGTTTGAACCAAAGGGCCCAGGTTGCTAACTTACGTCTCTGAGCCACAGCTTTCTTGGGTGGCACAAGAGTGGCATGACCGCCTGCAGGATTGAGGGCTAGAGGTGATGCGTGTCATTGCCTAGGACGGGCGGGCCCGGCGCAGACGAGGGTAAGCAGAGTGGGGCTGCTCCCACCCAGGGTCCCGCCCAGCACCTTTGGGGAAGGTGAGCTCCAAGGGGCAGTGGGCCAGCCGACATGGTCCCCTTGTTTCCCAGGGACGCTGCTCTCCTGGCTGATGGAGACCATCGCCCCGTCCAGCCATCCGTTCCCCTGCCATTTCAGCCCCAGATTTCTAGAAGCTCTTTAGAGGGTCAGATGTTTGCAAGTTGGCCCAGAGCTGTTGATTTACGCTTTAGCAAGCCTTGCTTTTACGATGATCAATATTTGATTTACGCCCTGGGTTTGTCCTGATCTCTTTCTAACTCATTAAATCTTCCTTAATCGAGTCTCTAACTTTATCCTTTGGAACTTATCCTTCAGAGTCAGCTTCCGGTTCCCCCGGTTGGCTTCTGACCCATTTATTTGCCTTTTGAGAAAACAAAAGCACATTTGGCTGGAGCTGGTTCTAGAGGCTGGCTGCCAGGAGGGTGTGGCTTGTTAGATGTCGCAGCTGTCTCACTGCCACGGAAGCTCCTTCCGCTGATTGAATTTACTTGTGCTGAAAGGGTCGGGCCCTCCCATCAGAGGATGGGGCTGATTTCTGGAGGTGCTGAGCGGGAGTGACTCCAGCCTCCAGTGGTTGTTCCTGGGGTGGGTGATGGCCAGGTGGGGGTACCTGGGCTGGCAGGGCTGGCAGGGGCCTCACCAAGCATCTGAGGCTGCAGTGGACCCGCTTTCCTTTGGTTCTAGGCAGGTGCCTGGTTAGAAATCTGGACCCTTCCTATAAACTTAATAATGAGGATGACCTGAACTTGGGGAACCAGGAACCCGGTGTTTTATATTCACTTTCATACCCAACTCTCACAACACCCCTGGGAGTTGGACGCCCATTTTACAGATGGGGAAACTGAGGCTGAGCAACGCACCCAGGTGACTTGGCAGCTAAGGGGCAGAGCAGGGATTCCCACACAGGAGGTCTTAGCCTCTGTGCCTTGCTGCCCCCTCCAGGCAGCTCTTATACGGCATCCTGTGGGCAATACTGGGAAACATCCCAATGTGAGCTGGACTGCCCACCACACAGCTGGTCACCCCCAGTGTCGAGAACGCTGAGGGGGAGAAATTCTGTCGTGGGGAAACCGGCCTTGACTTTGGATGGCCAGTCCCTCTCGAGGTCTGCAGTTAGCTCCGGATTTATTCATTACAGAATCTGGATGTGGTCAAATATTGGGTTCCCCCATGGAAGGGTGGTAGGCTTCATAACAGAGAATAAAAAGGGGTGGACACACTTACTGTAAACAGAATATGCCACTTACCTGTGTTGGGTGCAGAAAGGATGAAATTTACTCACCAAAGGCCACATGCTGTGTGATTCCATTTACATGAAATGTCTAGACCAGGCAAATCCATGGAGACAGAAAGTAGACCAGTGGCTGCCAGGGGCTGGAGGTGGTGTGAGGGGTCAGGGGGCCCCAGGAGGCAGGGAGAGGGATGCTGAGAGCTGGAAAGCGGAACGCATTTGCCTTGTGTCCAATTTTCCCTCTGAGTTTTCTTCTTTCTTTTGTGTTCTAAGCTTTCTATGATGTAACTTATGTTACTTCATGTTTTTTTTAGGGTGGTAAAATGATCAGGGTTTCCCCTCCTTTTTCTGTTTCCTGATTTTTGTCAAATGCACATTCTTTTTTATTTTATTTTATTTTTATTTTTATTTTTTTGCGGTACGCGGGTCTCCCACTGTTGTGGCCTCTCCCATTGCGGAGCACAGGCTCTGGACATGCAGGCTCAGCGGCCATGGCTCACGGGCCCAGCCGCTCCGCAGCATGTGGGATCTTCCCGGACCGGGGCACGAACCCGTGTCCCCTGCATCGGCAGGTGGACTCTCAACAACTGCGCCACCAGGGAAGCCCCAAATGCACATTCTTAATGCCAACAAAGGGAGCGAATAAAAAGCAAATCGCTACCCCTTCCTCTGCACACAGACACACTCTATAAAAGCAAAGGAGGACAGGACTTGAGTCTCAGGGAGCCAAGCCCGATTAAGCAGGTGGCTCTGGCCAGGGCACAGCGTGCCACCCACAGACGCTCTGCCCACTTGGGGAGGGAGTCCCTGTCCTCCTGTTCTGTGGAAGCGCCATGTGAGCCGTGCTAAGCCCAGTGCACCGAGAGAGCCTGGGCGCAGCTGCCTCCTGCCCCTGCCCAGTGGGCTCGGCCAGCCTCCATCCCGGGTGGGAGGCGGGCCCTCACCGGTGCGATTCTCCTGCAAGAGGCCCTGAGGCCGAGCTCGGGGGTGCGGAAGGAGGGAGGTCCTGACCTGAGCTTCCTCCTCTGATGCAGCTCTCCTGCTGCTTTGTACTTTCATCCTCTGGTGTGGTCCAGGAGGGGTGGCCTCCCCCCACCTGCATCCCCCCTTGGCCGGGCAGGTCTCTGTCTGCCGCAGCTGCAGGTGCGGTACACTTGCCCCACCTTCTGTTGTTCCCAGGACAGTGTGAGGGGGATGGGTGAGCACTAATCTAGGACAGGCTTCGCTCCTTAGAAGGGACCTGCTGGGCCTGTCCCCTGAGGGCAGGTGAAGACTCAAAGAGGCTCAGGCACCATCACTTCCCAGGCTGGGGCTGGTCCACAGACCCAGAGCCCTTGAATAGCGGAGGCAGGGTCCCTGGAGGAAGGACCCCACTACGATGCTAAAAATTTAGATGGTGAATCTTTCTCCCAGCCCTCCCAGAGGAACCTATGACTTTTTCCAGGAGACTGGGTGCTGGGGAGAGGGAAGTAATCAGGCCATTCGGGGACTGCTGGACACTGGCTCAGAGATGACTTGGATTCCAGAAGACCCTCCAGCCAGTCGGGGCATATGGGGGTCAGGTGATGGATGGAGTGTGTCCGCTCAGGGCCGACTCACGGTGGGCCGTGGGTCCCCCATCCTGTCTATGGTTATTTCCCTGGTTCTGGAATGCAAAATTGGGATAGACCGTCAGCAGTTGGCAGAATCTCTGCCCTCTGTACCTGGAGAGTAGTTTCTGGGAGTGAGCGGCAAAGAGGCCCCAGCAGGCATTGGCCCAGACACAGGCACCAGCCAAAGGAGAAGCACCCAGGCCTGTTAAAGAACCAACTGGTAGAAGTGGGGGTGAGTGGGTCAGAGGGGTCTGGCCTCCACGCTGGGGTGAGGGTGACCTGTGTGAGGGTGGGCTTTGGAGCTCCACCCATGAGCCAGGCCATGAGAGCCCAGAGCGCCTGCCCCCAGGGGTGGGGAATGTGCTGGGAGGGCCGGGTGCCCAGGTGGGCACCAGGATCCAACCTATCGAGCGGGACATGCCATAGAGGCTTTGGGAAGTGGGGAGGGGCTCAGGGAATCAGGCCTCTATACTCCTCCCAGAAACTGGACTCACAGAATGAGAGCTGCAGAGGCAGCTGTGATTTCTGGGCCGTCCTGCAGCGTGGGGTAGGCAGTTGTGATGCCCTGTCAAGGAAGCCCATTTTGCACATTGGGGGTCAGCCTCCTCCTACACATAGGAGGGCCTGGGGGTGGGCTGCAGTATAAGCCAGAGGTTAGAACAAGGACTTTGAGGTCAGCCAACTGGGTTCAACTCCCACCCTCTCCTACCAGGAATCATTAACCACTGGGAATCTCTTTCTTCATCTTAGAAATGTCAGTAACAGCAGTGACCATCTGCCAAGCTCCTGCAATAGATGCAAAACTTATTATAGCTCTTTCCTTGTTCATTCACTCATTCATTCATTCATTCAATATCCAACAAGCATCGAGCATCTACCCCACACTGACCACCTTTCCAGGCTGCCGGGGATGCAGCCATGAGCAAAGCGGAGTCTCTGCCCTTCTTCTGATGGAAGGAGACAGATGTAAACAAAGAAACATGAAAAATGACAGAGGTGATAAAGCATGGAAGAAAAGTAAAGCAGAGTTGGGAGAGAGAGCACTTGCTAATTCAGAAAGGGTGGTGGGGAAGCCTCTCTGACGAGGTGACACTTAGCGGAGACTAGGGCTGGGGAATGATGGTCATTTTAACCTTCACAGAAGGCTGAGCCAGACATAGGCCTATGTGAGGTGTAGTAATTTACTGATGGAGATTTAGAATAATAAGTAGAGGGGAAGTATATGTATTTGTCCATTGCTCTGTAAGCATGAAGATTCTTCAGAGTCTAGGCACCATCTCTTCCTGCTGAGGTCTAGAAATCTTCTCTTCCTGGTCTTTACTGTTAAATGCATCATTCTTGGTTAATCTCATCTCTCCTGCCATGAGCAAAAGGCAGCAATGCTGTGATGACTCAGAGCACCTTGGCACTTTGGAGGCTGTTTGTATTGACCTAATATAGGTCTTCTCAACTCTGCAATTCCTAATTCCATGTGTTTAATGCTGGTTACATCATTACTCATGACGCTGCATTATCCATTGCGTAGTCTGTGAATCCTGGCTTCTGGCAACTCTCTCAAGGGACCCTGTGCTTTGTTGAAGATGACCACAAATGCTTGTCTTACTCAGAGTATGCAGGAAAATGGGAACAAAAATTTGCTGTCTGGTTCTCATGTTACATTCACCGTTTGTAATTTCATAGCACAGACATAGAACAAGTCCTCTTCCTACTATGTTTTCTCTTGAATCTTTAGGCCATAGTCATTGTATCCTTAGAATGAGATCTTCTTTGCGTTGAAGGCCCCTTGAACTTTCAGACACCGACACCAGCAGGAAGGGTAGGAAGGGGCCCCATCTGCACAAGAAATGTCCGTCTGTCCTTGGGCAAAACCCAAGACTGACCCAGGAAAACACAATGACACCACATTGACTGGAGGCAAGAGAGAACATCAGTTGGAGAGAACTGTATGCTTTGAAGAGCAATGCCTTAAAAGCCCACGGAGTATGCACCCCAAACACCACTGTGGTTGTGTAGGAGGAGACCAGGTGCAGAACTGAGACTGTCATCCTTGCCAGATAGTGGTAAGGTCCCCCTTTCCTGTGGTGTCACCAGAGACAACATGGGGAGCCTTGACTTCCACTGCCACCTGAAGCATCAAGGTGCCCCTCTCTCTCCTCTCTGGAGTGGCATTAGAGGGAGCCTAATGAAGGGTCTGGATCTTCACCATTACCAAGCACCCATGAGGCTGCACCAAGTGTGGTGTCAGTGAAGACCATGTGGGGATGGGAACGCCCACCCCTGCCCAGCAGTAATAGGAGCTCCCTTTCCCCCAGTCAGGTGTCTGTGGAGGCTGGCTGCAGAGCCTTCACCTGGCATCAATGAGTCAGCACTCCTCTCCCACTTCTGCTGCTGGAGCAGCCCCAGAGAAAGCCATCTAAAACAGAAGGTTTAAATAAGATCCAGAGTCTCAACAGAATACAACAATGTCCAGGTTTCAATCAGAAATTTCTCATCATGCCAAGAACCCGTAGCAGGTCAAACTGATTGAAAAATGACAATCTATAAATATCAACACCAAGATGGCAAAGATGTTAGAATTATCTGACAAAGATTTTTTAAAGCAGTCATGATAAAAATGCTTCATGAAACAATTAAAAACACTCTTGAAACAAATGTCAAAATAGAAAGTCTAAGCAAAGGAATAGAAGATAAAAAGAGGGACAAAACGGACCTCTTAGAACTGATAAATACAATAACTGAAATAAACAGCTTAGTGGATGGGCTCAAAAACAGAATAAGGAATGAAATGGGGAAATCACTACAGATTCCACAGACATCAACAGGACAATAAAGGAATAATTACAAACAACTGTGTGTACATAAATTTGATAACTTAGACAAAATGGACCACGTCCTCAAAAATCACAAACTACTACAACTCACCCATTATGAAATAGATAAATTTGAGTAGCTCTATAACTATTAAGGAAATTGAATTTGTAATTTAAACATACACACACACACACACACACACACACACACACACAAGATACCTTCAGGTTCAGAAGTTTTCACTGGACAATTCTGCCAATCATTTAAAGAAGAATTAATATCAATTCTACAAATCTCTTTCAGAAAATAGAAATGGAGAGAAAACTTCTCAGTTCATTTTGTGAAATTAGTTTTACCCTGTTACCTAAACCAGAGACAGTACAAAAAAAAGAAAACCAAAGACCAATTTCTCTCATGAATATAGATTCAAAAATCTTCACAAAATATTAGCAAATAAAAGTTAGCAATATATAAAAAGCATTATATAACACATCCAAGGAATTATAGGCATGCAAGGCTGGTTCAATATTTGCAAATCAATCAATATAATCCACCACATTAACAGGATAAAGAAGAAATATCACATGATCATATCAGTGATGCAGAAAAAAAGCATTTGACAAAAATCTACACCTATTCATGATAAAAATGCTCAGAAAAAATAGGAAGAGAGGGGGATTTCCTTAACTTGATAAAGAGCATCTACAAAAGACTTACAGCTAAGTTTGCATTTAATGTTTAAAGACTGAATGCTTTCCCCATATGATCAGTAGCAAAGCAAAGCTATCCACTTTCCACATTCTTTTTTTTTTTTTTTTAGAAGATGTTGGGGGTAGGAGTTTATGAATTTATTTATTTATTTTTGCTGTGCTGGGTCTTCGTTTCTGTGCGAGGGCTTTCTCTAGTTGTGGCAAGCAGGGGCCACTCTTCATCGTGGTGCACGGGCCTCTCACTATCGCGGCCTCTCTTGTTGCGGAGCACAGGCTCCAGACGTGCAGGCTCAGTAGTTGTGGCTCATGGGCCTAGTTGCTCCGTGGCATGTGGGATCCTCCCAGACCAGGGCTCGAACCCGTGTCACCTGCATTAGCAGGCAGATTCTCAACCGCTGCACCACCAGGGAAGCCCCTCCCCATTCTTATTCAACTTACTTCTGGAAGTTCTAGCCAGGGCTATAAGGGAAGAAAAGGAATTGAAAGGCATACAGATTGAAAAGGAAGAAATAAAGCAGTCCCTGTTTGTAGATAATATTGTTTATATAGACTATTCCAAGGAATCTACAAAAAATGCCTCCTAGAGCTAGTAAATGAGTTCAGTAAGGTTGCAGAATATAAAATAAACATACAAAAATCAATTGTATTTCTGTATCCAGCAATGAGCACATGGACACCAAATTAAAAATACAATACTATTAGATTTGCTCAAGAATTTAATATTTAGGTGCAAATCTAACAAAACGTGTGCAGGACTAGTATGTTGTATACTGTACAATTCTGATAAAAGAAATCAAAGAAGATCTAAGTAAATGGAGAAATATATTTTGTTCATGGACTTGAAGACTTAGTACAGTAAAGATGTAATTTCTCCCTAAACTGATGTTTAACACAATCCCCATCAAAACCTCAGCAATATTTTTTTCGTAGATATGGCAAGATTATTCTGAAATCTGTTTGGAAAGGCAAAGGAACTAGCATAGTTAAAACAAATTTGAAAAAGAAGAATACAGAGGGAAGAATCAGTCTACCCGAGTCAAGACTAATTGTATAGCTACCATTATCAAGATTGTGTCATGGTGGCAAAGGGAAGTCATGTAAATCAATGGAATAGAATAAAGAACTCAGAAACAGACCCACACAAATATGCCCAACCGATATTTGACCAAGATGCAAAAGCAAGTCAATGGAAGAAAGATAACCTTTTCAAAAAATAGTGTTGGAGCAACTGGACATCCAGAGGCAAAAAATTGAATGTTGAACTAAATCTCACACCTTATACAAAAGCTAATTAAAAGTTAATCGTGGACTTAAATGTAAAATATAAACTTAGAAAAAAAATAGGGATATAGGCCAGCCGAAAGTTCTTAGAGATATCTGACACCAAAAGCACAATCCATGAAAGGATTAACAAATTGGGTTTCCCCCAAATTAAAACGTTTGCTCTGTGAAAGACCCTGTCACAAGGATGAAAAGACAAACTGTATTATGGGAGCAACTATTTGTAAACCACATATCTGACAAAGGAGTAGTATCTCAAATATATAAAGACCTCTCAAAACTCAACCGTCAAAAAGCAAACTATCCAATAAGAACATGGCCAAAAGGCACGAGCACGTATTTTACCAGAGAATGTCTACAGATGGCAAATAAGCACATGAAAAGATGTTCAGCTTGGTTATCATTAGGGAAATGCAAATTAAAACCATCATGAGATCTTCTTACACATCTTCCAGAATGGTTAAAATTAAAAAAAGTGACCATACCAAAAGCGGGTGAGAATGTGAAAAATCTGGCTGGTGAGAATGTAAAATGGGACAGCTATTCTGGAAACCAGTTGGGTAGTTTCTTAAAAAACGAAACTTGCAACTACCATACGTACTAGCAATTGAATCTTTGGGCACTTATCCCAGAAAAGTGAAGGCTTATATTCACAAAAAAAACCCCTGCATAAAAATGTTTATAGCAGCTTGATTTGTAATCGTCAAGAGCTCCAAAAACCCAGATGTCCATCCACAGTCTATGGTTAAGCAAACGGTGGTATCTCCATACCATGGGAGAGTACCCGGTCATACAACTATTGATGTTCACACCTGGACGAATCTCCAGGGAATTTCACTGAGTGAAAAGAGCCAATCCCCAAAGATTCTATGCTGTATGGTTCTATTTATATAACATTCTTGAAATAACAAAATTATAGGAATGGAGAACAAGATAGTGGTTGTAAGGAGCTATAGAGTGTGGCTTATAGGTGGGTGTGGCTATAAAATGACAGCATGTGGGATTCTGTGGTGATGGGAAGGTTCTGTATCTTGAGTCTATCAATGTCTAGATCTTGGTGTTTTATATTTTATTGACGTAGAGTTGATTTACAATGTCGTGTTAATTTCTGCTGTACAGCAGTGATTCAGTTATCAATCTATAAATCTATCTATTCTTTTTCATATTCTTTTCCACTATGGTTTACCACAGGATATGGAATATAGTTCCCTGTGATATACAGTAGGGTCTTGTTGTTTATTCATTCTATATATAATGGTTTGTACCTGCTAATCCCAAACTCCCACCCCACCCCTCCCTCACTCTCCCCGCTTGGCAACCACAAGTCTATTCTCTGTGTCCTTGAGTCTGTTTCTGTTTCATAGGTAGGTTCATCTGTGTCATATTTTAGTTTCCACATATAAGTTATATAGTATAATATTTGTCTTTATGACTTACTTCACTTAGTATAATTATCTCTAGTTGCATCCATGTGGCTGCAGATTGCATCATTTCATTCTTTTTTTATGGCTGAGTAGTATTCCATTGTATATATGCATCACATCTTCTTTATCCATTCATCTGTCGATGGACATTTAGGTTGTTTCCATGTCTTGGTTATCGTGAAAAGTGCTGCTATGAACATAGGGGTGCATGTATCTTTTTGAATTAGAGTTTTGCCTGAATCTCCAATTATCTTAAAGAAGTTAATTAAAAAGATATTTTGAAGGCAGTTTATGTAATAACTTCATGTTCAGCATTAGTATGGATATATAGTACAATCTATATCGATATATAGTATATAGTGCCAAGTAAGGATGTGTTGATGTATCAGGAAACTCTTAGTAGGTACCACACTATCCATCAATGTCAGGCAATACCCAAGAATACAGTCATCCCTTGGCATCCACAGGGGATTGATTGGTTCCAGGACCCGTTAGCTCCCAGCTGCTCCGCTGTTTGCCCTCCTGTCCAAGTTGGGGAGTGCTCTGAAGAGGTGGGTGGCAGCCTGCCTCAGGAAGGGGCGCTGAGGCAGAACGAAGGGGCAAGGCTCAGGCCTGTGTACCACCAGGATTCCCTGTGAGGGTGCTTCCCTGTGCCAGGCACAGGCTGGACGCAGGAGGTCTGGCCCTGCCCAGGGAAGCACTAAAGAGCAATTTCTGGCTCTGCTCCAGTAAGGCCATGCACGGGGCGCCACCTCGGCAAGGAGATCAGGAGTAAATGGAGGCACCAGTTAGGCCAGGAAGTCCCTCCAAACCCCCTCCCAACAGCGGCCAGAGCCATGCTGTTAGAACCTTTCAAAGGCTTTTTTGCACTTAAAGAAGATTCTGGAAGTGCCTTCCTTCCTAGATCTTGGGGCCTGCATCATTATGCCCCTGTCCACTGGGCTCCCCCAAACCTCCTTCTGCACTGGCCCCTCCTTCTCACTCCCACTCGGGAGCTTTGGACTGGCCCTGCCCCTGCTGCAATTCTGCCACTTCATCCTCAGGAACAACTACGGGTGTGGTGTTGATCACAGTGTTGTGGGTGCTGACTGGGGACAGCTGGGAGCTGTCTATTTGCCCCTCAGTGGGGATGGCTACATAATCTACACCGTGGCTGCCCTGCAGTTTCCCACAGTCATGTTTGGGCAGGAAGGACACCACGGCCAGACAGTGGTTGGGACTCCTTAGGTGGCATTTGGCAGGGACCCAGGAACCTAGGGGCAGAGTGTGTCCAGTGAGCTGGAGCAGATGGGCTGCGCGCCAGTGGCCCTGCTGGCTGGGGGTCCAGGCTCTCGTGACCCACCCTGCAGCCTGCAAGGCAGAGCTTGGGCTCAAGGCTCCAGCTGGACTCGCTCTATGAAGGCCAGGTCTGCCCACTGCCAGACTGCAGAGACCATGGCGAAGACACCAGGGGGCCCTGGAGGACACGAGAGCAGAGCAAATGGTCCAGGAAAGCCCAAAGCAGCCCCAGGCAGGAGACAGCCCTGGTGCCGGGAGAGGAGGGAGCGGTGCCTGTGTGTGCGTGCATGTGTGTGCAGGCATGCATGTGTGTGTCCATATGTGTATGTGTGCGCACGTGTACACGTGTATATGCATGCTATGTACTCCTATGTGTACATGTGCGTATATGCACGTGGATATGTTTTATATGTATGTGTGTGCATATATGCATGTGTATATACATATGTATGTGTGTATGTATACGTGTGTGTGTGGATGTGTGTGTATGCGTGTGTGTGTATGATCTCCTAACACAAAGCCTCCTTGCCCATTAGGAAATGCAGCCCTCTTGGAATCAGATTCTGGCCCCATCAGTTTCCCCAGTCAGGAATTGTGGTGGAGCAGGGGATGAGAAGGGGGGAGAACTTTTCCCCCCACACATTCCTGATACATTCAGGAGAAAAGGCATTTTGCCAAACAGGAAGAAAGTATGAGCCCATTTTTAGAGAGCTTGCTTTAGAAAAACAGAGAAATGACTGCTTAGGAAAATCACTGGAAAGATGTACAAAAACATGTCAAGTGGTACATTTGCAGTTTGGGATTTCGGCTAATTTTTATTCCCTTCTTTTGGCTTGTCTGCCTTTTCTAAAATTTCTACAATAAACATCTATTACTTTGTAATAACAACCAAAAAGTTATTCTAACAGTTGGCCCAGAGCTGTGACAAATGCTTCGATGAGTTGCCACCCGAATGTGTGACACGCTTACTTCTGCGGATGCCCAAACACGGCGGGGGCGCTGCTGAGCCATCGGAGATGATCATGGGCTTCCTTCCCTGGCGGCTTCTCGGCTCCCACCGTCGTGCTGTCCGAGTGTTGGAGGGTTCGTCTTCTCGGGATCCGTAGGTCTTGCTGGCCCCTCAGTGGGTCAGGTACTTGTCACAGAGTACCTCCTGCTACCGTGGCCCCCAGCGCAGAGACTCGCACTGGTTTCCCCGGAGGGGCTGGTGTGTGCTCTGTGGCCTCTGGGTGTTAGGTGTGGTCCTGGTTTCTCAGGGTCTGGTCTTGAGAGCAGTTTTGACGTGAGGTCCTGGGCCCAATGCGTGGGGTCAACAGTGTTGCCAGTGACCTTGAGGAAATCCCTTAGCCTCCCAGAGCCTCTGGTTCCTCTTACACAGAAAGGGGTCCATCATGTGCTTACCGCGAAGGGCTGATTCGGAAGAATAAACAATGTGTGACGCATCTAAAGCCCTGGCACACAGTAAGCACTAAACAGGGGTTGGTTATTGTTGTTTTTCCTGTCTGAGCAATGGGAACATTGGTGGACAGAATAATGGTCTCAGAGATGTCCAAGTCCGAATCCCCAGAACCTGTAAATGTGTTAGGTCACATGGCAAAGGGAGGATTAAGATTGCAGGTGGAATCACGTGTGCTCACGAGCTGACTGTGACCCAGGGACGGTGTCCTGCATTATCCACGTGGACCCACCATAACCACAGTATCCTTTTAAGTGGATGGAGGAGGCAGAGGCAGAGGCAGAGATGTGATGATGGCAGAATCAGGGTCAGAGAGAGGCTCTGGCTTTGGAGATGGAGGAAGGGGCCATGAGCCAGGGAGTGCACGTGGCCTCTGGGAGATGGAAAAGGCCCCGTGGGACCCATGTCATCCTTTTGAACTATGCAGCTGTGAGATAACAGACTTGTGTTGTAACTAAATTTGCAATCTGTATGGCAGCGACAGAAAACTACTGCAGGTGCTCTCAGCTTTTCTCCCCCAAGAAGGGGCTGGAAGATGGGCAAGGTCTCAGGCCCCCAGTACATCCTCCTGCAGCCTGTGTGTGGAGCAGGTTCTAGCAGCTGGCCTGCCTTACCTGCCTAAGAGGTGGGCCCCTTTCTTGACAGCTCTTGGGTGTGATTTTGGTGGGGTGGGGTTTGATGCTTTGGAGAGGTGAGTGTCTTCAGGCTCTTGATGTCAGAGCAGGGCCTGCCCAGTGTCTCCAACTGGATCTGGTTTCCAGAGCTTTCCTTTGCCCCCCTGCGTCCTCCCAGATACCTCCTTTGCAGGGGCTTCCTTGAGGGTGCAAAGGGGGAAGCCCGCCCCCACTCACTCAGAGCTGAGGAATATCTCGAAACCTCCCCAAGGCCAGTCTATGAAGTGTGCCTGAGAAGCTCTGATACACTCTCTTGCCGTGAACGGGGAGAGGTTTGCAGCCACTCTCATTAAAGGCTCCTCTTTTGGTGTGAAATCTCAGCTTCAGAAGGCTGCCGGGGAAGAGGCAGGGGAGGGAAAGCTTGCTCCGGGAGCGGGGCAGTGATGGAGAACCAGCGTGGGCATCACAGCCTCCCGCCTCCAGGGCCATCACACCTGCCCAGGCTTCCAGCGGCTGGGTCAGCAGGGCCAGGGGGCTCACCTGCTGTCCCCACCTTTTGGTCTTCTGCCAGGACCTGGATGGCTTCCTGAGCTCTGCAGAGAAGCCTTCAGAGACCTCCTCTCCGGTCATCCCGACTTTCCCCAGCTCGCAAGCTGGCCACTCTGACAATGACCACTGGGTCCAGCACGGCTCTAAACCCATTTCCTGAATTGGATAATTTAGCCTCCGGACTCTCAGTGTAGGAGGCACTATTATTGCCCCTATTTTACAGATGGGAAAACTGAGGTATAGAGAGGTGTCTCAATTCCCTCCAAGTCACACAGCTAAGAAAGTAGCAGAGCCAAGATTTGTACTCAGGTATGGGACCCTGGCACCCACATACAGAGCCCCCTGCACACACAGACCAGGGACACACTCCAGGCTGGGGAAGGGTCCAGAGTCGCTCTGCAGTTATAGCCAAGTGAATACGTGGCAGCTCCAGCATTTGGTTCGCTCCAAGATTTCGAGGCCGAGCATTATTTTTAGGTCCAAAAGGATAGATATACAACGAAGAGTGGAATGCAAAGTTCAAACAGAAAACTTTACAGATGGTTGGGTTTTTGGCGGCCGCCATGGACAGGGGCCCCTGAGAGCCTAAGGTCATACCCTTTGCTGTTTTGGGAGTTTCTCTGCAGGCAACAGGAAGTCCGGAATTGGGCATGAAAGCCCCTTGTGAGTGTGAGGTTCTCGGCGGGGGTGGGCCGTCTTTACCTGTGTTTTTCTCGCCTGTCTGCTGACTCCTGGCCATGTCCTCGGCCTGGTTCATGGTCTTCCAGGGGGCTCTTCACACACTGGACTGAAGTGTCCATGGGAAGGGAGAGCGGAGGAATGTTCCTTGAGAGTTTGCAGCTCAAGGACCAGAATCCCCACCAGGGTGATGTTTACTGTTTTGGGAAATCACCTCTCCAGCCGCTTCACGCTTTCTTTTGAGGACGGGCAGGGGTGGCTGCTGATGTACTGTCTCCAGGGGCCGGGTCAAGGAGCTGAGAACTGGAGGCTGCTTGCGGCCTCAGCTCCGCGTTGAGCCAGCAGGTAGTCTGTGCTGTGGTCCTGCTCTGGGATAGGGCTTGGTCCCCTCCCAGGGTTGGTCTGCCACTTCCTCGTCCCTGTGTGCGCCACCAGCGTGTCGCCCCGAGACCCCGAGCAGGCAGGCGCGCTCACCCTCAAGGTTCTCAGGTCAGAAGCGGGATTTCTTACTGACTCATCTGTTTAATCTGCTCAGTAATGCAAGGATGGAGACCATCCGGGGAACCAGCATTTGCTGATGTGTGCAGTCCTCTCCCCTCTCTGGGCCTCAGGTTTTTCCCCTGTGAAATGGGCCACAGGCTCTCTCGGTCTGGTGTAGTTCTAAGCATCCCCCATCCCATAGCTTCACCCAACAAATTCCCAGTGTGGGGGCTGCCAGGCAGGGTCTCCAGCGATGGGTAAGGGCAGGCCCAGGGTCAGGAGAGCATGTCAGGACAGAACGGGAGGGGCTCTGGGCCAGAGGGGCTGAGTTTATCATCTCCTGGCTGGGACCATTTTAAAAGTCTTTGTTGAATTCATTACAGTACTGTTTCTGTTTTCTGTTTTGTTTTCTTGGCTGTGCAGCATGTGGGATCTTAGCTCCCTGACCAGGGATTGAACCCTCGCCCCCTGCGTTGGAAGGCGAAGTCTTAAGCACTGGGCCACCAGGGAAGTCCAAAAATGATGCAACTTCCTGTGCTTTGGTTTCTTGGATTGGAAAACGGGAGTAATGATAGTTTTTACTTCCAGGGTTGTTGTGTGGTCAAGTACCATATTTAATCGTGATAGAAACTTCCAATAACTTTAGCTATTCTTTTCCATCAGTCTGATTTCTATCTTTTGTTCCAACCCTCCCTGGTTTCTTGTTAGCAGGCCTGGGTTTCTTTCAAGGCCCTAAGCGTGTAGGCTGTCCTTGTGGCCTATTGGAAAAGTCAGCTCTGGGTACAAAGGACATAGCAATTTGTACTCATGGCTGCTGCTTTAGTGTCATAGGGTGGATGCCACTTTTCATGCCCAATTCAGAGTCAGAGGACCTGAGACACAAAGGACTCAGGCTGTCGACTGAGCTGACATTTACTGAATGCACATTACCTCGGGCGCTGGGCTGGGATGGCATCATCCATTCTGAGTTAACGGATGCCTCCTCTAGGAAGCATCTGCACTCGGCAGCGTCCCCTCCCTAACTCAACCTGTTGTGCAAAATTGGTGCCTTGACTCCCACCTGAGGCCCCTGACACCTCTGTCTGCTCCCCCAGCCTCCAGGGCGTGGTGCCCCCACTTTCCAGAGTTCCTGGAACCTTTGCCCTCTCTCCAGTTCTTTGGCGTCACTGAGCCATCTGGTCTACCTACCATGGGGCCAACAGGGTCTAGAGCCTTCTTGCCTTTGTACCCATTCCCACCTCCCCTGCCTCAGGGAGGGCACTCACAGCCTGAGGGGGAGGGGTGGTCCCTGGCCTCCACCCGACTCATGGCCTCGAATCGACAGTGAGGGGTCTGGGCTCAGGGCACAGCTGCAGCTCAGGCCTGTGGGTGCTTCTGAGCATACGGCTAGCAGGTGACAATGGGGGGAGCTCTTGTCCCTGGAATGGGGAGGGTGAATAAGCCTCTAATGGGATGCTTGTTCTCCCTAAAAGGCTCTTTAAGTAGCTGGCTTGTGCAGAAGAATTTGCATGGAATTTGCAAATATTCCTGCTCCTTCAGCTCTGAGAGCTTTCTCTCTTAATAACGGAAACTTGTCGCTATTGTAGGAGCGGCACACACTGGGTCCAAGTGCCAGACGGGAGGCTTTATTTAGAATAATTCCAGATAAACAGTTCTGTGACCCTGCTAAGCGCCTGTGCTTGAAGTGTCTCAGTCTCTCTTTGGTTTTGAAAAATTGCTTCCCTGCCTGGGCTGCTGCAGACCCTCGAGGGAACACCTGCCTCCTGCTGTACGTGTCCTTAGCCTCTGCTGTCTGGGGGCTCTCCCCTGGGGAGGAGTGGGAGTGCTGTGGACCCAGGGCTGAACTAACCTTTCAAGATTCTTTGCATTGAACCCAACTGGCTGGACTTCTCCTGCTCAGAACGAGGCTGGAGCAGTGGTATTTCCAGAGGGCACTTGCGTTGGTAGCTGGTTATTCTACTTGTCAGAGTTTCTACTGGATTCTGCTGGCTATAGAAACCCTGGTCTGGTCATTTATATTAGTCTGCTAGGGCTGCTGCAACAAAGTACCACAGGCCGGGGGGCTTAGACAGCAGAGATCCATTGTCTCACAGTTCTGGAGAAATCCAGGTGTCAGCAGGGTTGGTTCCTTCTGAGGGCTGCTAGGAAGACTCTGGTCCATGCCTCTCCCCTGTGTGTATCTCTGTCCGAATTTGCCCTTTTAATAAGCACAGTCATATTGGACTAGGATCCTCTCTAATGACATAATCTTAACTTGGTCACATCTGCAAAGACCCTATTTCCAGAAAAGTCACACTCACAGGTACTTGAGGTTAGGACTTCAACACATTTTGGTGTTGAAGGAGATTCTCTTTCTGGAAGGAGATCCGGTCCCCAGCAGGGAAAACATGGCAAACCATTTCTGGGGCGAATCTGCTTTGCAAATAATGCTTGTGTTGGGGGTTTTCTCACACAAGGTTTCTTGCTGACTGCTACTTCTGTCCTAAAAACAGAGGAGAGGGTTCTCCTCAGAATAAAGAAGGTTGAGAGCCAGAAACCGCAGAGAAAGGGCGGGTTTTCAGAAGCAGCAAAATGAACTCGGGCTGTGGCATCTGAGGGCCTGGGTGTTGGAGGAGGTCACCGAGAGGACATGACTGCCAGAGGTTCCTCACCCCTCCCTGTCCTTGAATGTCCATCATTCTCACAGTGGGAGCCATTTCCAAGGACACAGCCCTGAGAGAGTCAGGGGTTGTTAAGACCATCTGAGCCCTGTTGAAGCCTCTGTATGAACTTTTAAGGTTCAGGTGGGCAGGTGCCCAAGTCAAGCCTCTTGTGTCAGTTCCCTGATCATTGACCTGCCTCCTGCCAATCCTGGGTGTCAGTCTCTTTCTTCTGTCTCCCCTTGCCCGCTGTGTATGAGGCCCTTCTGTGAACCGACACTGGCGAACCAGGCAGGAGAGGGGAAGTGGGCCTTGGGGAAGAGGTGTTCTTGGGGGAAATACCCGTTAGCCATTGCCCTCTATCTGGGGAGGGGAACCTGTATGTCAGATGCTTGTGGATGCTGCATAAATACGGGGGTGCCCTGAAAACACCAGCTGCTTTAATGCACTTGTTTGAGGAGCCGTGCAGAACACACTGTGGCAGAGAAAAATGGATGGCTGTGCATTGGACTGGCCTCCGCCGAGGGCAGGTCGGCTGGACCCTGATGCCCCACTAGAGGCTGAAGTTCGAGTCAAAAAGTAGGAGGAAGAGCTGAGATTAGGGAAGGATGTGCGGGTGTCCACTGCTCTGTTCACTTTGGGCTGGCAGACAGGGCGGGGAGCACCTTTGTTTTGCAAAGTAGGAGAGTCAATGCACTTGTGACCAACATGATCGGGACATTAAGAGGTAGAATCCCTGGGAAAATGAGGAGAGTGAAGATGAGGACGTTGTGGTGATTAACAGAAAAACAGACAGGTGCCCCACGCCGTCTGACCCCAACACAAAGGAAAATTCTACATAGTAATTACCCTAGACTTCTGATTATAGAGAATTATACCCCCAAACTCCTGGGAGGAAACTTGCATCCTTTCTCTGTCCCTTGAAGTTGTAACTCTTATCACTTCTGAGATGTGAACACCTTGGGAGATGACTAAACACTGCCCATGATCGCCTGAGACTGAAAAGAAAAAAGGGGAAAAGAGGCTATTTAAAAGTGCAGACTGCTATAGAAGTCCCCTTGCTCCAAATCTAGTCTACAGCCTCCATAAATTACTCGTCAAGGGCAAATACAAACCTTAAGTTTTCTCCACAAATACTAGTAAAAGTCTTTAGCCATGTGAGTGGGTACTTGATTCACAGTTCCAAGTTTTGGAATGAAGACTATGGGGCCTCTGTGTCTGTCTGTATGAATGTTATGTATCTGTGATGTTTTTCTCCCTCCAGAAGTATTGTTAAAATTAATTTGTAAAAATTTTATTGGACAGGCATAAAAAAATAAATTTGATATCAATAGTGTCTTTACTTAAAAAGGAAACAATTTTCTTTCATCTGTTAAGAGGAAAAAGTTTTATGGGACTACTGATCTGTTCTTGATGGGATTGTGAAAGGTTTTTCTTTACCTTTTAAGTAATCTGCCTAAAAAACAAAGATTCTGTGTTTTATCAAAATAGTTTCCCGTGCTTCATTTTGTCTTTGATTACTTAAGGAAACGGAATCTTCCCTATTAAAAGAGCCAGTTTTTTTTTTTTTTAATAATCACATAACTTCCTGTATTTGCCTGAGAAGTCATTAGTTGTAGCTTTGGTTAAATGGACAGCTAAGTATTGTATTACAATGACCTGTAATCCTATTTAATCAAGTGTTTTAAATAAACTTTTTGATATTTTTGACAAGTTTCCCCAAATAAGATTCGAAGTGAAGTCTTGTTGACCTTGAACTAACTTTGGGATTTTCCAGAGGGCCCCTGGAACATCTTAATAGATGTGTTTTCTCTCCTTGTAAAAGAGAGATAGTAAACTAATTAGGCTTATTTGATATGTTAAATTACATGGGAAGTATTGTCAAATAAGAAGTGATGCTCGACTTTCTTTAGGGTATATTTGCATGAAATTCCTAAAAATCTGATATGCCCTGGTATAGTGCTATCACTCATAATTTAAAAATGTATGTCACAGGGCTTCCCCGGTGGCGCAGTGGTTGAGAGTCCGCCTGCCGATGCAGGGGACACGGGTTCGTGCCCCGGTCCGGGAGGATCCCACATGCCGCGGAGCTGCTGGGCCCGTGAGCCATGGCCGCTGAGCCTGCGCGTCTGGAGCCTGTGCTCCGCAACGGGAGAGGCCACAACAGTGAGAGGCCCGCGTACCGCAAAAAAAAAAAATGTATGTCACAGAAATAACCAAATGTCCTTGTCAATTGCGTGATAATGAGATCTTTAACCATGACCATTTTAAAGTTTTTTTGTTTTGTCATTTACAGATAGTTTTTGCTCTGCTCTCACGCTTTTGCAAAAGAGTTCCTGTAAAAGGGCTTCATCATCAAGGAGGTCCATGGAAAAGACTGACAAGTACAGGTTTCTGATAACTAAAATCAATTTGCCTTCCTGTGGGAGGGGCAGTAGTGGACCTTTCAAGTGCAGCACCCTCCTACATGTCATGGGACGGCAGCCCGAGACCTGTCCCCATCCTCCTTCCCCGCGTCAGTTAGACGAGCCACTTACACTGAGGATACTATGTTAGCATGTGAAGACTGGCCCCTGCTGTAGGATGCTCTGCAGGCTTTTCTGGACCATCTGTGAGGAGGGGGATGGGCAGTAGGACCCACAGAAAAGTCAAGGCCCGGGCAGTACTGTGAGGTCTCTGGGAGCTGTCGGGTTGCGCACAGTGCCTGCTGTCCCAGAAGCTGTGATCCATAAGGTACAAGCCTGACCAAGCCCTGAGAACATGATCGAGGTGGGAGCCTTTGCAGGGATTTAGGGTCTGGAGAGCTTTTCTTCCCTTCCTGGCACAGTGCCTGCATCCCTGGACCTGGGGGCCAGAGCGGCCCCTGCCTTTGAGAAGCAAAGACCCTAGTGAAGTGTCTTTAGAGCTCTGGGCATCTCCCAAGCAGGGCTGCGTTGCGTTAGATGTGCCTGTGACTCTGGAAGGGGTGGGCTGGGCACTGAGGCAGAGACACAGAGGAGAGAGAACTCCCTGGATTTGGTCCCAGCCCTGGGATGGAGCAGGTGCCCCAAACACCCGCAGAGGGCACTGGCTCCTGGCAATGCACAAGTGCTCCCCCAGGTAGAGCTGGTCACGGAGGGGGCAGCACGGCGAGGTCAGACCTTCCCTTCCTACCTAGGGGTGGGTTGAGAACATCGACCCCCTCTGCCCCAGCTCATGTCCCCATGTTGACAAGGTGGCAACCTGATTTATAGCAGAGGTGTGCCCTCTCCGCCAGCCCACTGTCGCTAGAAATGCGGGTGGTCCTAGGCCTTTAGAGTACGTGGACCCTCCAGACGCCCCTGCCCTGTTCCTGTGGGGGTCTGTGGAGAGGGAATGGGGGAAATTCCCACTGACGCCTGGTGTTCAGGTGCCTAGAAGCAGGAATGAACCCCAGTAGCCAGCAGGCCGAGCTCAGAGCAGCTTGGCTGCTGGTCTCTCATGAGTCCTGAACTGACACTTGGGCTGCTCCAAAGGGATGAACTCTATGGCTTTGACACTGGGAAGCTGAGTGCTGGATGATCACGTATAAGCCCTGTGGGGTCAGGATGTGTGGAAGGACGCTTGGGTTCAGGAACCGCATGGCCATTGCCAGGGGAGTCTGGGGCCATCCTCAGGTGAGGGATTGGCAAACTGAGGGCTCTAAATATGCCTTGTTTGGTCTGGGTGCTGCATCTGGCCTAACCCAAGCTCTCCCGTCACCCTGCAAACCTGGCTGCCACCATTAGGGGAGCAGGGAAGCTGAGACCACGCAGGGTGCCTTCCATACACAGACAGTCACCTCACATAGGTCATGATGTGCAAGACCGGGCAGACGAACTTGACACTGACGGAGGGTCTGTCTCCCCTGTAACTGGCAAGCAGCAGCATTGGTAGAAAGCATGGACATTCAAGCGGCAGATTACATTAATAACAGGAAACCCCCTTGGCCGGTGGACCAAGTACTGTCCCAGGCTTTAGTACATTTGAATGATAGACCAGGAAGGCCTGTTGCCCCATATGCCCGACTGGGGGCCCCACGTTGTAGAGGTGTGGAAGTGGAGGAGAGAGCCGTCCCCCGACTCTCGAGTAATCCACATGCAGTGATGCTGGGAACGCCAGGCGCCATCCTGCCTGGGAGAGGCGTCATCTACTGAGATTTGTGATGGGATGTCCCACCGGATGGGTGAGTTACTTCACACCCCTGGGTGAGGGGGACTGCTCAGTCTCCAGCGGGACCCCGTTGTGCTGCGGCCAGCCGGACCTGTAGAAACATGTTGTACCTGCAGTGGAACACGTGCCATTGAGTGGAGCAGGTGGGGGGCTGGTCTGGCGTACCCCATCCCCAGACTGTTGTCTCATGCTGGACAGTGCTGCCTCCCTGGCCAAGATGTATGGCAGGTACACAGGTCAAGTTCCTGAAGCTGCTGAGCTCCCTCTCCTCCTGTTTCCCTCTGGTACTGTCACTCGGCCGCCATCTGTGTCCCCTCCATTGGCCGAGAGGATGTTACAGCTCACAAGGACCCCTTATGAGTTCAGCCAGCGAGCCTTGAATGACAGCCAGCGTAGCATCCTTACTGAGCACTAAAACTTCTCTAATGAGAAAGGCCAGCCTCTGAAACAGGCTGGCCTTGGACATCATTGCCGCCTTGCAAGGAGGCACCTGTGCCATCATCTGAGCAGAGTGCTGTGTGTTCGTGCTGACGAATCTGCTCACGTGTCATCTTTTTTTTTTTTTTCTTTCTCTTTTGCGGTACGCGGGCCTCTCACTGTTGTGGTCTCTCCTGCCGCGGAGCACAGGCTCCGGACGCGCAGGCTCAGCGGCCATGGCTCACGGGCCCAGCCGCTCCGTGGGATGTGGGATCCTCCCGGACCGGGGCACGAACCTGCGTCCCCTGCATCGGCAGGCGGACTCTCAACCACTGCGCCACCAGGGAAGCCCACGTGTCATCTTTATTAAATCACACGAGGGCACAAGTGACGCCCTGAGTGATCCGACCCCCAGCCGAGGGGACTTGGTAAACCGGTGGTTTGGGTCACGGGGCTCTTGGTGGAGGAACCTGTTACTTCGTTGTGTTAAGCTTCGTTGTGTTAAGTTCTCTTGCCTGTGCCTGTACTGTCGCTGTGGCCTCTGCTTCCTGTGCAGCCGGAGAGCCGCCAAGGAGTGGCCTCCAAGCCAGTGGACCCCCTGCTGACCGCTGGGCTCGCTGCGGAAGAGCGGGTGTTGTGAGATTGAGAGAGCCCATCATGGTGGAGGGCAGGTGTTGGAGGAGGTCATCGAGAGGATGTGACCGCCGGGTGACCTGCGAGCTGGACCTCGGCCATCAGAGGTTCTTCACCCCTCCCTGCCCTTGAATGTGCCCTCGGCCCACCACTCCTGCAGCCAGAGCTGTTTCCCGGGACGCAGCCCGGAGAGAGTCAGGTGTTGTTAAGACCATCTGAGCCCCGTCAAGGCCTCTCTACCATCTTTTAAGATCCAGGCAGGCAGGTGCCCAAGACGAGCCTCTTGTATCAGTTCCCTGCTCCCTAAACCTGCCGCCTGCCGATCTGGCGTGTTGGCCTCTTTCTTCTGTCTCTCCTCACCCTCCATGTAGGGGGGTCGGTTTGTGAACCAATACTGGGTTCAAGCCCCATCACTGCTGATAGTACTTGCTGTGTGACTCTGGAAAACTTACTTAATGTCTCTGAGCCCCTTCCCCAATTTGTAAAATAAGGGTAATAAAAGCACCTGTATGGCAGATTCATTTTGGGGCCAATGAGAGCCTGTAGGCAAGTGCCCAGCGCAATGCCTGTCTTTGCCCAGCTCCAGGCACTGGGTCCCTGGGGGCTGTGTTTTCAGTGCTACTGTCCTCAGTACCCCCGTGGCACGTGCCCACCCAGGCTAACCTCATTCCCAGCCACCCCAGACCCCCTGGGAGCACAAGGGCCCTGGCTGAGGAGTTCGATATCTCACTCCTGGGCTGAACTTCTTCTGAAGGGGGAGCCTCAGCTTTCTCATTGGGAGGCCGAGCCTGGGGCTGGGGTGCACTATGGTCTGAATGTTTGTGCCCCCCCAAATTCGCATGTTGAAATATAATGGGATGGTATCAGGAGGAGGTGGGGTTTAGGGAGGTGACTAGGTCATAAGGGTGGGACCCCATGAATGGAATTAATGCCCTTATAAGAGAGTCCCAGAGAGCTCTGTCCCCCTCCCACCATGTGTGGACACACGGAGGAGACAGCCAGGAAGGGGGCTCTCACCAGACACGGGATCGGCTAGCGCCTTGATCTCGAACTTCCAGCTTCCAGAACTGTTGCTTATAAGTCACCCAGGCTATGGTATTTTGTTTTAGAGCCCAGACAGACTGAGATGGGGCGGTTCCCTGCTGAGCAGCCGGGATGGCCACAGCCACTCTCTGGGTGGTAGTAGGGTGAGGCGATCTCTCCTGGCTTCTCTCTCTCATTTGCTTCAATACGTAAGGGGAAGCCTTCCAATCTTCAGGGGTGGGGGGCTTCTGCGTGCCTCCCTGGGGTCTCAGCTCCTTCCAGAGGCAGCCTCAGGCCTCAGGGCTCCTGGCTGAACTGGGTCTGCTGTGCCTCCAGCAGATGCCTACCCCGCGACTCCTGGAGCAGAAAACAGGGAGGGATTACTCTTCCCTGAGCAAAACTGCTCTGGGTAAGGCCCCACACTCCCCGAAACTTGTCAAATGGCAGGACGTTTAGCTCTGCTTGTCTGGAGCTGGTTGGAGTTCCAGCAACCACAAAGGCAGACAGCTCAGGAGATACTGGTCGGATGAATGAATCAAGGAAGGAAGGAAGGAAGGAAAGGCTGCAGGGGAAGAACCACTTCCCAGGAGAAAGGGACTGAGCCAGGTTCCTCCCCAAATTCCCCCCACCTGGGTGCTGGCCTCAGGGCCAGAGGGAAGCTGGGTCTTTGCCCAGGGGAAGGGATGTCCCAGCTGCAGCTTCGCAGCTGGCATTGGGCTTCCCGCCTGCTCCTGGGGACGTGGGCACAGAGAAGCGGTGAAACTAAGTGTTTTCAGAGTCGGGAGCTCAGAGCTGAACAGAGGCTGCCTGCCTAGCCATGAACCTCACCACTGCTTTCCCCTGAGCCCCGTGTTTGGCCGTCCAGCCTCTGCATGGGCAATTCAGTCCCTGGGATGAGCTTCCAACTGGCAAGAGCCCAGCCCACCCTCCACCAGATGCTGTGAGCCCCGCCCAGACGCTGTGATCCCAGCTAAGTGGGCGGGGCTGCTGGTGAGGAAGTTTGAGGGTGTCAGTCTGACTTCCCACCAGGTAACCATCCTGCCCTGGCTCAGTTTCTGCTGGGGACAGTCCCTGTGGGGCTGGAGCGAGCGTCCCCGTGAACAGGAGCTAAGGTGAGGGCGGTACAGACCCGCTGCCCACCTGCTCCCCTTCCTGCGGCCCCCGTGTGGGATCGCACCTGTAGGGGGGGAAAACATCTTTTCCTTCCACCCTTCTACGTTCTCCATACCCAAACAAGAGAAACGCACACAGGTTTATTTAATATAAGCTTTATGTGACATGGGAGCCTTGATAAGGAAATGAAGACTCAAAGAAACGGCGAAGCCTGAGTATTTTTATGCTGGGTTGGATTAAGAGGGAAAAGTCATGGGGAAACGTGATAGGACAAAAGAGTGTGGGCTCAGGTAGTGAAGCGGGGAGCTGTTTGTTCAGATCCCTCTCGGCGTCCCCTCGCCTTGGGGATAAGGACGCTGCCATCCTCCGGGTGCAGGGAGGGCACCTGTCACAGAAGGGCACCTGTGACCCGCTTCAGGGGAAGGTCAGAGGATCCTTCCCGCTTCTGCCTTCACTTGAGCAAGTCCAATGTGCCACCGTGCCGTGTTTGGAGTAGCGCGTCTGAACCCCGTCACGTTGCAGCCCTTTTCTCCATCAAGAAGAAGTGAAGGCCCAGCCACGTGCACTTAGGTTTTGGAAGAGTCTAGACTCTTGACTGGCCCAAGAGGGAGGGGCGCTCCTGGAGATTGGGGTGGGGGAGGCCAGGGAGAGGCTGCAGTGCAGACAGACAGATGTGTCCGAGGCAGGCCAGGCCTGGTTTCAGGGCCGAGTGGACCTCTGCTGGGCTGGCTGGAGGGGCTGCTGCGGGAGGCATTGCAGAGGGGGACCGGACCCTCCAGGCACAGAGTGGGGGCCGAGGAGGAATCTAGAACCTGTGAGATCTGGGCTCCGTGGCTGGAGGGAAATTTTAACCTGGGCCTGGCGGGGTGTAGCCACAGCCCAGAAAGTGAAGGGCTGTCCTGGAGCACCAGGCCCAAGTAGAGCCCAGCAGCTGTCCGCGGTGGAGCCACAGTGGCCCGGGGTGGGACTGTCCCCATCCGCTCCACTGGGACGCATGGCCTTCTCATCTCTCAGTTCACCCTTCACCCCGAGTGTCTGTGTCTCCCTCTCTCTCTCTGTCTTCCTCTCTCCTTCTCCTAGTCTCTCTCTCATGTCCTGAAAAGCAGCTCTAATTGCCTTGTAGAATCCTTTATTCACTCCCTCCCTTCCCTGTCCACTGAGCCGTGAGCCCCTGGGCCATTCACGGGTCCTGACACATGTGCTGACATACAACAGGTGCTCAGTAAATCCTTGGGGATCGCTCGCTGGTTGCTGTACTTCCAGCTGTGCTTGAGGGCACCCCACTGGCTCTGGCTGGTCCGTCACCCAGGTTAGGGTGAGGTCATCCCCCTGGCTGTGCTGACTCCAGGCGGACCCGGGAGGAATCAGCCCAGCGCCGGGGGGGAGCAGGCAGATGTCCCAGAGCCCTCACCCGGCCCCCATCGCAGAGGGAGTCGTGCTCCCACCATGGGGTGAAACCCCCCTCCGAATCCAGACTCTGAGCTCCTTTTCGCCATGGCAAGGTTTCTGGCATTTCCAGGAAACTTAGCAGCGTTTGCGAGCCTTGTTGCCTTTGGGAGGAGCCTTTGCATCGGAGCCCTCAGCCGTGTGCTGGGAGCCTGGTCACTGTCTTTCACTGAGTTTCCCAGCAGAAGTGCTCTCGCCGGCTGGGGCCCCAGGGTCTCCGAGACACTGCCACCTCCAGCTCTGTCTGGGGTCCTGCTGATGCCATCTGTCCCTGCTAGGTCCCTGGGGGTCAGACATGGGGGGACCAGGCAGCCTGCACTGCACCCCCATGCTGCCCATCAAGAGCCCCCAGAGGGAGCGTGGCCTGATTGGTCAGTGCCGTCCTCCCCTCCCATTTTCCGAGGACGGTGCTTCTTTGAATGGTTGCAATATCCCTCAGGGCGATTCAATGGTGCAGCCCTGGAACCCACATGGGGACCTTGGCAAGGGCCCTCCCACCCACTCATGCTCTCTGGCTAGCTCCCCTGGGCCCTGGGAGACTGTTCTCTTTCGTTCACCCCATCCCCAAAGGCTCAAGATCCCCCAGGATGAGCAGAACTGTGTCCCCAAGTCTGGAGGAAGGAGCCGGTAGGAGAAAAACCCCGGGGAACAAGCAGGCGTTCCAGGGGTCCATCTCACGCAGCCAGAGCAAAAGTGGAGCGGGTGCGCTGGATGGGGCTGAGGTCAAGCCGAGTCCTGGGTGGAGAGGGAGGGGCAGCCCGTCCCCCTGCTGACCACCAAGGCAGCCTCGCGGGGAGAAGCGTCTCTGGAAGAGCCTGGAGGGGGCCCACGCACAAACCTCACTGAGCAGCTCCCACGTGGGGCTCACAGCGAGCAGCCCATCTGGTTCTCAAACAGCCTGTGAGAAGCTGCTGCTTCCATCCTATTGAAGAGATGGGGAAACGGAAGATCAGACCTGCCCAAAGTCACACCATTAGCACACTCTGTGTCCTGACCCCTGGATCCTTTTCCCTCCCTCCTCCCTCCCTTTCCCCATCAACCACCTCTCGGTGCCCATCCTTCCTGGAGAGGAGGCTCTGCCTGGGACCTCAGGGGCTGCGTGCAGGTCTGAGCCTCAGAGCTGCTTGGTCTTCTCTCTCCGTGGCTCCCCTCCCGTCTGGGTGACCCTCAGCCCTGGGCAGGGGACGGCCACCTACTTACCCAGGCCAGCCTGTCTTGACTTCTCCGTGAGGGATGTGAAAAGGGGCAGAGGGAGCCTGTGGTCCCCACCCAACGGCCTGGGTGCTGCCCACCAAAGGCACATGTAGCCAAGTGGGTAGGGGTGGCCTTGGTTCCCCACTTTTGGGAACCTCCTCCGGTCTCTGCAGGGTTCCATGGGGGGCTGATGTGGTCCTGGGATCCTAGGAGGCCAGAGCCCATGGCTCCCAGCAGCAGGGGCCTGGGTCCCAGGACCACGGTGTGGGCCCTTCAGAGTCTCCCCCGGGCCCCGAGAGCCCCGGCTGGCCCAGGTCGCTGCGGCACAGGACACCAAGGAGCTGTTGGCACCACGCAGCTCCCAATGAACAGCTCTGCAGGATGGGCCGAGACGGGCTGGCAGCCTTCTGTGTCTGACTCCCCTGTGGAATGGCACTTGCTTTGCACGCTGCTCCCTCACTGTTTGAATTGCAAGTCCTCTTACTTGGAATAACACTGGCTTGCACATTTGAGTAGTTCAAGCAGGGGAAATTTAATCAGATGCCAACTGAGAAAATGCCAGGGGCTTTGAAAAAGAAATTTCAATTGCCAGGTGGATCAACGTTTGGGTAAAAGGACCCTCCTCCCGGCTGCCACTGTGGTGGCTCTGTCTGCGCCCGTCTGCTGGGCGCTGCTCTGCGTTCGCGTCCCAGTGCCGCAGCCAGTGCCGTCTGTGCGCAGAAATGATGCTGCAGAGCAAACTGCAGTGCTGGGCGCTTGGTGTGAGGGTGGCTTCCGGGAGCCTGTCCTTAGGCAACACCAGTGCCAGCTCTGCTTTCGACAGTGCTCGGGGTCTGGGGTCCCTGCCTGTAGTCATCACCGGCCCCAGGGCTTGGGGTGGGATGGTGGGGCACTTCCACATCTCCGACCCTGCCTGGGGTCCAGCCTGGGGTCCTGTGCCTGCAGAGGCATTTGCTGCACTGTGGAAAGGACCACAGGCCACAGCCCACTTACCGGTAGACAAGGCAGCATCTCAGTGTCCGGCAGATGCTGGGGCGCTAGTTGGTTTCTCTCTTCATTCCTGATCACCTGAAAAAGGTGCTAGGTGCTGGCTAAGCTGCCCCCGCTCCTGCCCCACTCTGGCACCTTCCCAGGAGGCTCTCCTAAGGGAGCCCCGGGGACCAGCACCTTCTTCCCTCTTTGGGGTCTGGGAGGAGGTCCGCATCTCAGTGCAGTGCCCCCTAGCTGCCACCAGGGGTCATCAGGCCCACGGCAGGCTGGAGGGTGGACGCTGGTGGCTGGGAGCGGAGTGCGGGGCAGGGGCAGAGGCAGGCAGCCGGAGGCAACGGGGATGCAGGCGTTGGTTGGTGTCCTGGAGGTCAACCCAGCCCAGGCCAGCTGAGCTGTGGGCTTTGGCGGCCGGGGTGCCCTGGGAGAGCAGCTGTCGTGCCTGAGCTGCAGGTCCTGGGACCGGACGCTGGTGGAGGCACGAGGCCCGGCACACAGCTTAAGGGCATGGTGGACTTTGGAGTCATTCCAGGATGGCTTTAAATCCCGTGTGGACTTGGGCCGCCTCCTTAACCTCTGCAAGCCTCAGTTTCCCCACCTGTAAAATGGGAGAAATGACGGAAGTGTTGTTGGAAGGATTCAGTGAAGTGCTCAGCCCAGGCCTGGTGTCACACCATCACTCAGCGGACGATAAAGATGGTTCTTACTCCCGTCAATAGAGTTTTCAGAGGGACTGTCTTTTCTGTCACCATCTCCTCCAAGATGCTCTGTGGCTCCTGCTTGTTTTTAATGTTCCTAATCTCCTGTTGATTATTCCTGGGGTTTCAGCCAAATAAGCACTTCCAATTAAAGCTCAGAGTTGGGTTGCCATGGTGACAGGAGCAGGGATTTCAGTTCTTCCCCAGAATGTACACACATGCGTGTGAGAGTCTTCGTGTGGGTTTCTGTCCGTGTGTCTAGTCGTTACCAGTGTCACTCCTGCGGGGCCTGGAGCTGGCAGGTGGGTGGAGAGAGGGAGGAAAATGGGGTGTCAGGCGTGACGCTGAGGCCCCTTCTGCGCGGGGGAAGCCTTTGCCTGAGTGCTTGGGCCAGTGTTGGGAGGAAAATGTGGATTTCCTCGTGCAGACTTGGCCTTCCTGGCAATGGCTTCAAGGCCCCTGTCCAGCCAGGCAGGTGGAATGATGCCCAGGTGGTGGACGCCCCTGCCCAGGTCTCTAGAGCCTCACAGGTGTGTATGTGTGTGTCTGAGTGTGACTGTGTGCCTGTGTGTGTGTGTATGTCTCAAGCTGGCTACTGGAGCTGAATCTCAGACAGAAAGTTCTAAACTCAGCTACTCAGCTCTGGCTGGGGGTTGAGTGAGGTCCAGGGAGGGGCTGAGCCAGAAGCAGAGTTGAGAGGCTCCCTCTGACCTCTGGTTTCTCAGAATTCCGGGTGCGTCAGCATCAGTCCTCGTCTTCAGCACTGGAAGTTCTTGGAAGGTAGGCTTGTTGCTTCATGTGTGGGTTGGCTGGGATTTTTTCAGTTGAAAGCGTCAAAGCAGCTTGTGCAAAATTAAATAGACAGAAGGAGAGAAGAAAGAACTTATGTGCACACACACGGATACACGGGCACACACACACAAAATCACACGTGCTCACACACAGACAGGCGGTCATACACAGACTCACACACAGAGACACACACACACACACACACACACACACACACAATGGGGCCCAGGTGCTGGGAATCCCTGCTCATCCAGCTGCCTGCACAGCTGGATCCAGGGCTCTGACCTTCTCCACGTCTCAGCCCCACCCAGTCCTGGGGGAACCTCCCTCCCAGTGGTGGGAAATCTCTCACAGGGAGGAGAGGTTTCCTCTGGCGGAGCTGAGGAAGCAGATCTCGTGGAAGGGTCTGATGGGCCTTGCTGGGTTGTGGCCAGCCCTGGACAATTATTGGGCCTGGGGCAGTGGTCCTGGCCTGTCCCAGGTCTCCTGTCTCCCAGGGTGAGACAGTGAATGTGGAGGCACTGTGCCCAGGACCGCATGGGGATGGGGTGCTGGCCCCAGGGTGCGTGACCATGAGCATGGGAAGGGCTGCCTTCTCTGTGGAGTGGCCACTCCTCATCCAGGAGCGGGCTTGATCTTTTGCACATGCCGTGTGCCCAGCAGAGCTTCGGTGTCGAGAGCGGCTGTGGCCCCTCTCCACCGGCTCTGCATCTGTGGAATCAGGGAGGCCGAGGGTGATGGGAGCTGCTCTGGAGGGACCGACTGCCGGCTCTGGGGGGCCCAGCAGGACCGGAGCCCTCGTGCAGAAGCCAGAGGTCGTGCAGAATCTGGCCTCCTCCACTCTCTTCCCTGGGAGTTGGGGTGAGCAGCTCTGGTCCCGAGGAAACAGTGTCTGTGGATTTGGGGACTGGGGGTAGAAGAGCCAGTCTGCCTTGGGACTGGCCTCATGGGTCAGCTGCGGAGGGTCAGGCAAGGGGCTGGGCAGACCACGACCCCAGCAGTTGTCACCACACTTGCCCAGAACCACCCGCGTGCCCCCCGCGGAAGCTCTGAGGAGCTGCCGGCAGCCCAGGTGGCATCTGTCCCTCCCTCTAGGCTGTGATTCTGAGTTTGGGGACAGCGTCTCATCCCCTGCTGAGACCACAGAGCTGGGCCCCCCGGGGGCTCTGTGAGGACGAAGAGCCCGGCTGGCGGCAGGTCCACGGCCGGCTTCCCGCTGGGAATGCGGCACCCCTCCTCGTCCCGGAGATGAGGTCAGCTGGCTGGGGCGGCACTGCAGGGAGAAGGGGGGCACGGCCGTCCTGGAGTTGGCGACGCCAAGCCCACCTCTTCTCCTTCGTGGGGGAGGGGCTGCTACAACCCCACTGATGTACGAGCCTCCCTGGTGGCAGGCACTGCGCAGGGCTCCCACGCCACCTTCGTGGGGACCCCGTGGCAGTTGTGTTATCCAGTCTGCGGGTGGGGCACTGAGCATGAATACGTTGACCAAAGTCCAGCAGAGCAGGTGGTGGACCGGGGCCAGGAAGCCAGAACCAACCATCGGGCTTTTCTGCCTCTCAGGGACCTTCCTGTCCTCCTCGGGGCCCGAACAGCACCCACGCCTCGGGAAGTGGGCTGTGGAGGGGAGGATGCTTGGATCCTTTCCCCGGGTTCGGTGCTCCTGAGAGAGACTCCAGCTGTCGGTGGATGCCCACCGCCTCTCACGTGGCTGGAGCCCGAGGTTCCCACTGTCAGCTCCCTTTGTTCCGTCGGAGCCCAGAGAAGGAGGGTGGCGAGGGGCCAGGGGAGGGGCAGCCGCAGACGGGCGTGTGCAGGGCCAGAGGGACGGAGACTAGGGTGTCCACATGCCGGAAGCCCCCTCCAGGCAGGAGGTGAGCCCACCTGTGGGGAGGCGGGGCTGTGGGCCGCGCGGGAAATTCCTTGCTGCCTGTTGAGTGGGACTCCGCTTGGCCTCCTTCCTACTGCTCGTCCCTCCCTGCCCCCAGCCAACCCTCGCAGGACCTTAGCAGGCAGCTCAGAACCGCGGCTGAAGCCGCCCCTGTGCCTGGCCCAGCCCACTAGCTCCTGGTCCCGCACGAGGCACAGGCCCATCAGAGGAAGGGCGGATGCTTGTCCTTCGAGGAGTGGGGGGCCAGAGAGCGGGGCCCGGGCCAGCAGGTGGGGCTCCCCAGTGCACAGCCAACTTCCTTACCCCTGGGATGGAAGACTGGGCCCGCGTGTGCATGCATGAGTGCATTTGCACACGTGTGCCAGTGTGCATGCATGTATGTTCTGCCTGCAGTGGATGAACGGATAAGCTTCTAGGAAGGGCCTATGGCGGAACTTCAGCTGCTCACCTACTTTCCCTCTCAGCCTTTGCCTCACCTCTTTGATTTCTGCGGCACAAGCTGGTTAATTGGTGTGAAAAACCGGGAACGAGGGCACTCCAATTAGTGGAGAGCGACGGCAAGGACCTAGAAGCTGGGAGGAGCCTGGGCCTCTTGGGAGAGAGTGAACCAGAGCATCACCCGGCCAGGGGTGTCGTCTTGGATTGCTGCGCGATGGAGAGATAACTTGGAGTCTTGTGAAGCTGCTAAAATGTTGACGTTGTTGTTACAGCGGCTGGTCTATCCTGACTAATAAACTCCGAAGATTTTCCTCCGTAAGTCTCCTGTCCTGTGAGCTTCTGCCCCAGTGTTTACCTGGCCAACTCTTCGTCATCTTTCCGGACCTAGTTGAGGTGCCACATGAACTAGGCTAGCCTTTCTTGGGGAGCCTTCCCCGGTCTTCCAGGGCTATCCGAGGCTGGTTCTCTTGGTCCCGACATGGATTTACCTCTGTCATCGTGCTTACCCTGCGGTGCCACAAAGACCTCTTCACCTGTTTCTCTCTCCCGCAAACCTGTGGGCGTCTTGATGGGTGGAGGTATGTCTGTGTCCTCAGTGCCTGGTAGGGTACTGGATAGAGTTGGCAGTCACTGTGTTTTTGTGAAGCTGGAAGAAAGAAAGGGAGGGAGGGGGACAGAGAGAGATTCTCTGGAGTCTTTTGGTCCTCCTCTGGAACTAAAGTTACAAAACAAAGATCAAAGTGTTCTAAATGACCCAGATACATACTTTGGGGACACAACTGGGTTTCGGTTAAAAACTAGCCTTCTCTCCCACCACCATCCAGCCATGAGGAGGTTAGATGCCTTTCCTCTGAACCATTCTCCCATTTATAGGTTTTCTCTTAGTCCTGCCTTAACCTTTGCTTTTGTTATTCCTCTTTCACCTCTCCTCTGTCCATCCATCTATCTTTTCCTTCCAAAAAATGTACTGTATGCCAAGTGATGTTCAAAACATAAACACTATTGCCATAAGAAAACAGACCAAAATCCATGCTTCTCTCACGGAACATAATCTATGTATCCAATTATCTATCTGTCTGCCTATCTATCTATCTATCCATCCATCCACCCATCCACCCATCCACCTACCCATCTCGGTATCTATGTATCTACATCTATTTATCTATGCATCCATCCATCTATCCATCCACCCATCTATGCATCTACCTATCTATCTATCTATCTATCTATCTATCTATCTGTCCAGCCAGCCATCTTACAGCTGTGTTAGAAGTCAAAGCACGTGACTTGCTTTGGCCAATGAAATATGAGTAGGGGTGAGTGATGTGTGTCACCACTGGGCAGAAGTTTAGAGGCAGTTCTTGCTTTGCCGTATTCCTTTTCCTCTGCACAGAGGTTGGCACATTCTAGGTGTTTCCTGCTTTGTCGGCGTGGGCCTTGGAGCGAGGAACACTATGGCCTGCAGACCACCCTCTCCCCCAGCATAACACCCATACTCCTCCAGACACGTGGTATAATAAAGGATCAAAACTTTCCTACGAGCCATTCTGGTTGTTTTTTTCTGTAGCACACCCTGGCCTCGCCTGGCTGATAGATACAAAGCAACAGATTGTTTTCCAGATGGTTATGCCAGTTTACATTCCCATCCTCAGTGTCTCTGAGAGTCTGTTTCACTCTGTCTTTATTGGCCTGGAATAGTATCTTTCTAATTTACTAAAAATTTTGACCAATTTGAAAGGTGAAAAGGAATCACATTTTAATTTCCATTTCTTGGATTAGTAGGGAGGTTCAATGTACATGCAATGGTCATTTGCTTCTCTTTTTTCAGTAACCATTTTTATGTGTGCCTGCTGTGTGCTGGAAGTGTTTCTGAGAAGTTCTGTTTAGTCTGACCCAGAAAAAATCAGGGGTAAGCTTGAGTTATAGGCATACACAGTACTGGGAAGGAAATTCCCTCATGAGATAAAAAGGCACTGTAGGAAATTCCCTGCTGTGGAAGAGCAGGTTTACAGATAGATAGCAGAGGGGCTGGACCTGTGAGGGCAGGTGGGGGCAGAGAGCAGAGAAGGCCTGGAGCTCCCTGTAGCGGTTCCCCTGCTGGCCGCTTCCTGGAAAGCACGTGAAAAGCCTGGTTTATGAACATCCCCTGTTTTGCCTCTGTTTCTGGTCCCGCACTTCTACAGGGGCTACAAGTGGTGGCAGGAGCCAGGTGGGCCCTGCGTGGCCCCGCTCCGGCTTGCCCTGTGCTGAGCGCCGGGCTCTGCCTTCCGACAGCTGCGCTGGGAGGCCTGGAGCAGGCTTGGGGCCGTTCATCACAGCAGCTCGTTATCTCTGAGCTTATGTAAGTGCCTCCCAAGGTCCCTTCTCTGGCCCAGGTCTTTAAAAGTAAGCTGCTTACATAACTGCTTCGACAGCACACGGGAATTAATTTCCAACGTTAGATTTGCTTTAGGAGGAAGTCTAATAGAGACAAATGGGGAGTGGGAGGTGGGCTCCAGGGAGAGGATTCCCTCACCCTGCAACCCGGCTAAGAGCTAGTGGCTCCCTGGAATGCTGCTAAGTGGCCGTGGTTGGGAGAGGACCCCAGGATTCTGCGTCTCCCCCCACCTTTATGCCATGGTAAATTAGTCAGGTAAATTTCTCTGGCCTGTAGAAAGAACCAGATCACGCAGAGGCCTTCCGCCACCAGGGTGATGGAATGGAGGCAACTGGGCCAGCCATGATGGTGCAGGAGCCCAGGAGCCCCTCACTCGTGAAAAAAAAGGGGGGGGGGGGCGGGGCTGGCAGGGCTGTGGCTGCCCTCCCGGGTGGCAGGCATCTCGGTGTCAGAAAGGGTCTCCTCCAAGAGGGTCTCCCCCAAAGCAGGACCCCTCATGGGAGGAAGGGAGCACGTGAATGGCCGCAGGGTGGCCCCCTTTGCTTCCAGATACTCCAATGTGTCTCCCGGGTACAAGGTAACGGCTGCCCACTCACGCACCCTCAAGCCCACGGTGTTATCACCTGTCTGAGCTGACCTGGCTGGGATCCTTCCTAGAGGCCTGGGAAGGGCTGAGCGCTAGGGGTCCTCACTGGGCCCAGGGAGTCTGGGCACCAGCGTCTTAGCCCCTGCGATCTGCTTGGCATGCTCCAGTCTGCAGGGAGCTGAGTGCCAGGCAGCTCATGTCCAAGGGCAGTGCCATCTCCAGGGTCCTCCGTGGACAGAGCTGGTCCAGGGCCTCACCCAGCTCATTAAAACACTTGATGATGATCACACTGGCATTTTTCTTGCACAGCGATGTAGGTTCAGGTGCTGGGATGAACTTCCTACCCCAGTGCTTGCTACTTGGGCCTCCAAAGCTAAACCCTTGTGTCCTGCTTTGTTCTGGGAACTTTCTTGATCCAATTTGACTGATCATGGGTGCTTTTAATTGCTTCATGACCCAGGAGGATCCTCCAGAAAGCCCAGCCTTTGAGAAGTGGCTGGACGGCCAAAGGATGTCTGCTGCTCCAGTCTGGCTGGTTCTACGGGTCCCCTTGGAGCCGGGAAAGCCCTCGGAAGAAAGGACTGATGCGCTGAGATGCCTGGTGTGTGGGAGCACGGGGGTGGTGTGAAAATCATGAAAGCTGCATCCCAGAGACAAGAAAGACAAGAGATGAGGGAGAGAGTGAGTTGGAGAACTCAGTGGAAACCAGAACTTGAGCAGGTGGGAGTCTGAAGATGGAAACCTCAGGGACTTGCAGGAATCTTGGGAGGGCACAGGACACCCCACAGGCATGAGAGATGTACTGGGGTCCATTTTGACCAAAACTCAAAGGACAATGTGCTCCTGACATATACCTGGGTGACCTGTGAGTCCCAGGGCTGTGGGATTCCCAAGGCCTCACCTGGCTTACCTGTGGACCCCAGAGGCTGCAGAGCGCCAGCATGTGTGTATGTCGGGGAGGGGAGTCCCCTGCCTGTCGCTTCTGGTCCCAGATCAGAGTGTACACGCACACACACACGCACACACACACACACACACACGCACACACACGCGCGCGCACACACACACACAAACACACACACACACACACACACACACACTGCCGGGCAAGCCCTCAGGTTTGGGGCCCAGACAGTGGGCTGGCCTGCCGGAGCAGACAAAAGCCAAGGAAACTCCCTTGCCGGACCAGAGGACAGGACAGGGGACAGAGAGCTGGCCGGGGCCTCTACTGCTCTACAAGGACAGAGGCAGGCAGGAAGCCTGACAGTTTGCTTAAAAAAATCTTTATCTTTCTGAACCCCCAAACCAAACCCATCAGATAGCATTGCAATGAAAACACAATCCCTGGAAAAACCATGTTTTCCGGAAACCAAGCCTCACCTGGGGCAGAGTGGGGCATCTTCCACGTCCCCTGCAGGCTGCCCCCAGCTGCTCTGAAAGCGGGGCTGGGCGAGCAGAGGCGGCCCGGCTGTCGGGTCATTTAGACCCTTGGTCAGAAGCTCACAGCCCCCGGGGCTGTGTCTTCCTGGAGGAGGTCACACAGTTCTGCTGGGGAACTTGTTTTCCTTTTAATTATTCAGCACATGTGCCGTGTGGGGTGCAGGCCCTGCGAGCGGAGACTGGATGTGAATAACATTTTACGCCAGCCGAAAAGCTTAATACGGTGACGTTAGGGCCCGAGACGCAGCAGGACACGGCCTCTGCAACGCAATGGCCCGCCTACAGGCAGCTGCTGGAGGATCCATTTATTCTGCAGCTCGCAGGCCACCAGCCCAGAGGCTGTCCTGCTCAGGGTGGGAGATGGCATGAGGGGCAGAGCCTCCCCCGGGGCCAGGATGTGTTCTGGGGCCCTCAACCCTTTGAGGAGCAGCTGGGGGCAGCCAGGAGCGCTGGTGGCCGCGTCCTGCCTCCCCCACTTTCTAGAAGCTGGGTCTCGGGCAAGTTACCTCAGTTCTCTGAGCTTCCTCACTCGACAGGTGTTCATTAAGTGTCCAGGCGTCCTGGACACTCTCTATATGTGTGTCCTTTCTGTGCAGCGACATGGAGAGTCCCGGGGCCCACGGCTGCTTCCAGGTCATGAAAGCATCATCAGGGCCCCGCACCTGCAGGCTCTCAGCGAGGCCACGCTGGCTGGTCCTTCCTTCAATCACTCGCTCACACGCCACGTTTTTCCTGGTGTTGCCATGCGGGCACCGAGGGTGTGAGCACCTGTAGGAGGGTCTGGCAGGTGGGCACGGCAGAGGGGCGAGCGGGCTGCACGTGGCACTTTCCCCGCGCTGAGCTTTCCCGGACCCTGGGATTTGGCTGAAAAGCCCATCTTTGTCCTCAGGAGCGCCTGGCCCTGACTCCTGGTGCCCCTCTCTCTTTCCTCCCTCTCCCTCTCTTTTCTCCAATAGTTTTTGAGCACCTGCTGGGTGCCAGGTGCTCTCCTAGGTACTGGGGACCCAGCAGAAGACAGAACAAAGTCCCCACTGTGCTTGCTACCAAGAGGGTCCCGGAGCCAGCTGGTAGGCCCTGTGCGGACCGCTCCTCAGAGTCTGGGGCTCCTGGGGCCCTCCAGGGTTCTGGCTTTCACAGCAGAGGTCGGGGCTCCATTTCCTGCTGCAGAGCTGGACAGGACCCCCTAGAGCCCAGATGTGCCTGGCTTGTGCACCCAAGAGCCCAAGGGACGGGGTTGGGGAGGGGGAGGCTTTCAGACTGGGGGACACTTCTGAGCTGAGATGGAATCCTAGCTTCTTTCTTTTTCTTTTTGTCATTGGAGTAGAGTTGATTTACAATGTTGTGTTAATTTCTGCTGTATAGCAAAGTGACTCAGTTTTACATATATGCATGTGTGTATATATGCATTCTTCGTTACATTCTTTTCCATTATGGTTTATCTCAGGATGTTGGATATGGTTCCCTGTGCTCTACACTATGTCTTTGCTGTTTATGCATATAATCGTTTGCATCTGCTGACCCCAAACTCCCAGTCCTTCCCTCCCCCACCCCACCTCCCCCTTGGCAACCACAAGTCCGTTCTCTATGTCGGTGAGTCTGTTTCTGTTTCATAGATAAGTTCATTTGTGTCATATTTAGGATCCACGTATAAGTGATATCATATGGTATTTGTCTTTCTCTGTCTGACTTACTTCATCTCCAGGTCCATCCATGTTGCTGCAAATGGCATTATTCCATTCTTTTTTATGGCTGGGTAATATTCCATTGTATATATGTGCCACACCTTCTTTACCCATTCATTTGTCTGTGGACGTTTAGGTTGCTTCCAGGTCTTGGCTGTTGTGAAGTGTGCTGCAGTGAACATGGGGTGCACGTATCTTCTTGAATTATAGTTTTGTCCGGATATGTGCCCAGGAGTGGCATTGCTGGATCATATGCTAACTCTACTTTTAGTTTCCTGAGGAACATCCATGCTGTTTTCCGTAGTGGCTGCACCAACTTACATCCCCACTAACGGTGTAGGAGCGTCTCCTGCTGCTTATTTCTTGACTGTGTGACCTCAGACCCGTGTCACTCGCCAATGACTGTGGGTGGTCTAATATTTTTCCCTACTTGCGAGCAGCCCGCAGCCCTTTCGTGGATGCTGGCAGGAGACATGAGGCCCTGGCACAGAGACGAAGGCTGTCGTTACTCACTGCCTGGCAGTCGGGACCCGCTTCACTGGTCTCCCTGGTCGCTGTTTGTCCCCCCAACCCCACGTGTGGTGCCAGGTGGCCTAGATGCTGTGTGCAGGACGTTCACCTCACAGCTGCGGACCCCAACTTCGGGAACCCTGATCTTCTTGAATGGGCTACAGGCAAACCTGCTTGGCTTTTGTCCTGGAGGGAGACGTTATCTTTACAATACTGATGCAAAGAGACCTGCTTCTGTCCTGGAGGGAGATGATCTCTCCGGTCTCCTTGCTATTTAAACACCCTCGAAAAGATAGTCTGGAACCAAAGCTGTAGGTGCCTCTCTGAGAGGTGCAGAAACACAAGACCTGGGAGAGCTGCGTTCCAAGAGTGAGGAACTCAGCCTTGCAGAGCCTATTCCCCCATCCGGAGAAGGGAGACCAGTGGTGCCTCCCAGATCCAAGGGTCCCTCCAAGCCAGATGTAGTTACAGGCCATCCCTCTCCACCCCACCACCCTTCACTCCCCCAGCCCACAGGCAGGGTGTGGGAGCTAGAGGAGGAGCTTTACAGACTTGGGTGGTTGGCCCATCAATGTCTGGTCATTCTGTGAGCCCTCCTGCTGGTTTGCAGTTGGCATCTCTCTGCAGCCTCAGTCTTCTGGGACCCCCGCTCCAGGCTCTACAACCTCGACCACCTGAGGCACCCTGGCTGGCACGCCCTTCTCCAGTGAGGGGTGATTGATGATGGATGGCTGTGGAGACTGTCTCTCTGTGTTCTAGCTCTGCCCTCCCTGAATGAACAGGACCAAGGTCTAGTTTGGACAGAGTTGGGTCTATGAGGTAAGCTCATGAAGAGATGGTTCTTTATTCTCCTTCCTGCAACCTCAAGATGTATAATTGAGTTCTTATTAAATTTCCATTTAATGCCAACAGTTTATATAAAACAGCAAAGTGAAAAAGAGATCAGGGGAGATTTATTTAACCTGAAAGAGCACACAAACGGGGTGTGCGTGGAGAATAAAGACTCAGTGTCCTTAGAGATTGTCATACTGAGTGAGGTAAGTCAGACAGAGAAAGACAAATATCACGTGATATCACTTATATGTGGAATCTAAAAAAATGGTGCAAATGAACTTATTTACAAAACAGAGATTGAGTCACAGATGTAAAAAACAAACTTATGGTCACCAGGGGGGAAAGGTCGGGGAGGGATAAGCTGGGATACTGGGATTGACAGTTACACACTACTATATATGAAATAGATAACTAATAAGGACCTACTGTACAGCACAGGGAGCTCTACTCAATACTCTGTAATGACCTATATGGGAAAAGAATCTGAAAAAGCGTGGATATATGTATATGTGTGACTGATTCACTTTGCTGTACCCTGAAACTAACACAACACTGTAAATCAACTATAAACCCACCCAGTAAAAATTATAAAAAAAAAGAAGACTCAGTGCCCTGCAGAGAAGGCACAGCAGACACAGCTGCTGGGGGTATGTGGAGGAGGGGTACTGGGCCCCCAGCTTAGGGCTTGGGGAAGATTTCAAGGAGGAGATGACATGCTGGCTCCTAAAGACTGCATTTCATATTTAAGAGGTTAATAGATTCGGAGCAATATTTAAAGAACTAAACATCTAGGCACATCTGAGTGCCTCTTCTACCGTAGATAAATGTTCTCAGGCTGTGAACTCTACGTGTCACCCGTGCCCAGCACAATATAACTGCCTAATAAATGTCTGGAAAGAATGAAAGAGCATTCGTTATTTTTTCTCTATGTCTTTTGGAAGGGAGCCTTTAACTTTTCCTCTCACTAATCCAGTGGTTTTCCACCAGGGCCTGTTTTGTCTCCTAATGGACATTTCTTTCTTTTTTTTTTTTTTTTGCGGTACGCGGGCCTCTCACTGCTGTGGCTTCTCCCGTTGCGGAGCACAGGCTCCGGACGCGCAGGCTCAGCGGCCATGGCTCACGGGCCCAGCCGCTCCGCGGCATGTGGGATCTTCCCAGACCGGGGCACGAACCCGTGTCTTTTTTTTTTTCAGGTGGACTCCCAAACAGTGCGCCACCAGGGAAGCCCCAGCCCTCCGTTTTATGGTCATTTTACGCCTTGTGTCTGGCAGGGAGGTTGGTATTTGGTGATGGATGGGCTGAGGAACTCCCAGCATTTTGCACTCCTGTGGCTTCTGCAGTTGGTCCTTCGCCCTGTAGCCCTGCGTTTGAATGCTGACAGACTGTTCACCCTACTGGACCCTCAGCTACGGTCCCGCTCCTCCAGCTCTGGGGATCCTATGGCCTTTTAGAGCAGGAACTCTGGGGCAGAACATCCCCTACCCTTCCTCTGGCTGCTCTGGCCACGGCCCCTGCGTATACCATTGTCACCCCAGCTTGGGACTTCTCTGTCTGCCCCTGGGCAAGGTCACCCCGCATCCTCCGCGTGCTTTAAGCCCCCTCCCGTGTGCCCGACCCCCTGTAGCCGCGCTCAGCCTTCTCCTCCCCATTCTATGGCACTGACGGAGCACAGTATCATCCTCAGCCTTTAGATGATTCTCCCTGGAAGTGAGTGCCCTTTTGAGCTGCATGATAGCGGAGTCCGTGACCCCGCACAGAGACCCTAACACACAGCTGCTAGAATCTGCAGAGGACTTGTTCCATGCCGGCACCCTGCTAAGGGCTGTGCATGTGTGATCACACAGTCTGACGAGTTGATGGTCCCGTTGTCACTTGTAAGAGGAGGGAGAGGCTGGGCGTGGAGAAGGAAGCGCTCCCAGCCGTGGCAGGGCTGGGCTGTGGGCCAGGGGGCTGGTCAGGACTGGTTCCCTGTGCTCCCCAGGATGGCCGTGGGCACGCAGTGAAGACCTCACAGCGTGGGGGGCAATGCTGATGAGGACAGAGCTGGGGGGTGCCCACCAACACCCCGGGCAGGTGGCAGGGATGAGAGAGACTTAGGAAAACTTGGATTTCTCCATCAGAGCCTTCTGTCCGTTCTCCTCTGTCCACATCAGGACCTGCTCTAGGCTGGAGGCCGCAGGAAGGAGGGAGCCGAGGGTGCCTGAGTCCTTCCGTCTCGTGGAGGGTTAGGGTGCCTCCTTGCCAGCAGGGGCTGAGCCGTTCTCTGCGTTGTGCCGCCCCGCGTCCTGCGGACTGACCACAGATCACACTCTGGGTTTCAGGTTGTCTCTCTGTTTCCCCGGGGACCACAGGGCATCTGACACGTTGCTCAGGGATTAATTAGCTGCTGCTCAGCAAGCACTCAGAGGGTGAGATGGGCTCCTGCTGGTGCCGTGTGGCACTCGGCCCCAGGGGTAAAGGAGGACACCTCTGTGACCCAGAGGTCAGGTGGGGAGTCGCAGCCCTGTTTCGCCAGCCTGGACAGACCTCAGGGGCGGCTGTGTCCCAGGGACCCTCAGCAGAGAATGTTCATTTTGTTTGGTGCAGGAATGATTTCCCCTCTGTTTGAAATTCTCTTCCCAGTGCAGGTATCCCAAGGAGCCACAGAGAAAAATGCACGTTGGGTCTTGCCGAGGTCACCGGTGAGCAGACAGCAGGCACCTCCTGGCTCTGCCCTGGCCTCAGAATAGCTTCATTTGCTGCGAGGAAGGTTCAGGCTGACCAGATGCAGGCGTGTGGTGGTCTTTGGAACTGGCTTACTGCCAGACACCCTCAGAAGAATTATGCAAGGAGGCCCCTGTCACCACGTAGATGAGAAAAGCAAAGCCCTCAGAGGCCTGCCTGGGGCCAGCCAGTGTGGGCAACTCAGGGTTAGAACTCAGGATCAACCGGTTCCAGGGCCCGCTAACAGCCCACGACCCCACGCTGCTCTGACGAGGCATCGTCCACACCAGGCTGGGACTTGGAAGGTAAGTGAGGCTCCTGGGGCGTGAAATTTAAGGAGGGGCTCACTTGCATGGTTCTGCAATGCCTTACTTGCCTCGCCCTAGTCCGGGCCCTGGTCCATGTATGTGAAGGAGAGAAACCAGCTGGGGGGACCCGTTCAGCCCCAGTGCCCTTTGAATTCCCTCCTGCAAAGCAAAGCTTGGGTGGGGGCCCCAGCGCTGGGTCTGTTTGCATCTCAAGAAGGGTGTGAAACACATCAAAATAATCTCAGAGCGAATTGCTGGAAAGCTCCTTTAAAAGTCCAGGAGACGCATCTCTGGTCTTTACCTCTAGGGGTGGGGAGGGGGTGGCTTACATCAGTGGAGTCCTGGTTGGGACATCTTTGTCAGTTGCTAGTGACAGAGAACCCAACCACCCAGGTGGAAAGGAGGCCTCCATCCAGGGGTTCAGACAGACTCCCCAGGCCCAGTCTCTTCCTTTCCTGCATTGGCTCTGCTCCTTTTCTGTTTTCTCGTTGGCTGCATCCTCATGGTGGCAAGATGGCTGCTGTTGCTCCGGTCTCACCTTCCTCTAGGCCTCTCTCCCAGTAGGCACTGCAAAAATTCTATGGCATCTATTGGCTCAGCTGGGATTACATGCTCATCTCTGGACCTATCATAGTGGCCAGAGAAATGCAGTACAGCAACCCAAACTCAGTGTGTAGGGATGGGTGGGTGGGGGAGGGAATTGGGCAGACAGAGCATGCTGGCAAACGTGCAGCCTGGCACAAACCAAGAAAGGCCAAAACCCACTGGACACACACCCCCTCTGCTCCTGACCCTGAGTCCGTCATCATCCACACCTCTGGATGTCCTGGTCCCCGCTTACATTTACATTTAAACGCCAGTTCAGTCCAGTCAAATAGAATTGTCTGTAACTAATCTAGGCCTGAAAGTGAAATTTCAAAGTGGCCTTTAGTTTAGACTTAATCATGATTTGCAGTGGTCTTGCAGGCATTAATTGTTCAAAGACGCTTAATGAAACTTAATCAGTCCGTCAAACATACCTCGGGGCCAGAACGATTTGTTCACACCACGACCAGATGCTTCCAGATGCCTCCCAGGGCAGGGGACAGCCACAGAGCCGGTGGCTGGCTTGCACTTCCTTCCAGGAACCTCATCGGGTAATGTCTCATGAGGTCCCACCTCCATCCGTCTCTGAGTTCCTGTCTTCATTGTGTCCTCCGGCTGCTGTTTCCACTTTCCAGGCTCAGGAGGTTTCCAGGGCTCCTCGAGAGGGTGCTAGAATTCTTGTCATGTCCGCTCAGTATTATACCTTTTAAAGGACAGCTGCGGTGGGGCAGGGGCATGACCTCTCCAGGCCACGCTGGGCTGGTTCTCAGGCCTCCTGGCCCTCTGCGCTCGCCTCCTGCACTGATACACGGGTGAAATCCCCCTTCCCTCACCCCTCCCACCCTGTGTTGAGTTCACCGCAGTGCTGGGTGGAGGGTGTTGGGACCTGCAACCTCTGTCCCTGGACAGTGAACTGACTTTGGATGAGGAATTTAACCCATCTAAATGGTTCATCACATGCAACCAGGGCACAGAGTGGCAGCATTTTTGGGCTCAGGCAGGTAAAGAGTCCGCCTGCGCTGGCCTAGAGCCCGCAGTTGTGTTGGCCATTATTATTGTTATTACTGGATCTGCGACGTTTATTATTTCAGCCCTAACGATGGGCAGGCACCTCGCCAAGTTCTGTGCGTGCGATGGCAAACACAAGTGAAGAGACAATTACAATTCAGTGGGATGTTAGCTTTTATACCCATCTTGTTCCAAATGGCATTAAGGTAGCCATAGGGTGTATTGAGAGCGTGTATGGCGGGCAATGTGCCCAGGTGCTCCAGGAGCCCTGGGAAGTCCCTTGTCTTGCAGCAGAGGGGAGTCAAGGTTGGCTTCCTGGAGGTGATGCCCTGAATGTGTGTCCTGCCATGAGAAGCCGCCTCTCCCTTGTCTCTGCTGGGGAGGCTGGCTGTAGGTCTTTAGGCCGTGGTCTGAGCCTGCTCGAGCTTGGGGTTGTATGAAATTATCACAGGAGGGCACTCAAGCTAGCATATCCTCCCCGGGGGGAGAGATGCTGGCCTCCTACTCCACCAACCAAAGGGTTTTTTTTTTTTTTTTTTTTTTTTTTTTTTTTTTTTTTTTTTGCGGTACGCGGGCCTCTCACTGTTGTGGCCTCTCCCATTGCGGAGCACAGGCTCCGGACGCGCAGGCTTAGCGGCCATGGCTCACGGGCCCAGCCGCTCCGCGGCATGTGGGATCTTCCCGGACCGGGGCACGAACCGGCGTCCCCTGCATCGGCAGGCGGACTCTCAACCGCTGCGCCACCAGGGAAGCCCCAAAGGGGTTTTTAATGCCCCCAGCTCAAGAGCTGGGTTTCCAGGTACCCGGCCTTTCCTCTCAACTCAAGGCCTCCGTGGAGCCACCCCTTGTTCCATGGGGTCCCTGCCATGCTCCTCCTGTCCGGGACAGTCTGGGCTTCAGCGTTGGGGCTGGTGCGGGCCCACCTCGAGGCCGGCCAGCAGCCCCGCTCCTGTCCCCCCTCACAGAAGAGGGCCGTGGGGCCCACAGGTATCACCCAATGTTGCCCATCCTCTTCCGGCTGGGGGCTCCTAGGCCGGCGTGCTTATATGTTGTACTCTTCGAACCCGCACTGGGTCAGTTTTGTGCCTCGCTGGCAGTAGCCACTGTCATGAGAGCCACCTCGGCACCCGGTGGAAAGTTCCAGACACAAGGAAGCAGTGACTGATGGTGGCAGCAGCAATAGCACCAACGGGGGCTCCGGTGGCGCCTTTTTACCCTCCCGGTGGCCTGGCTGCTCTGCATGTCCATTTCCAACCACATGCGAGGCTTCTGGACGCTCTCTGCTGCTTCCAAACTGCCGCAGCAGAAAGGCAGACCCTTGACCCTGTAACTTTCCTTCCACTGGAGCAGCTGGTCAGACGCGCAGAGTCGATATTAACCATCACGATATTAACCATCACAGAATTATTTCTCAGCCTGGGAGGCTTGGGACAACGTGTGTCACTAAGGCGATTCCTGACTCTTTAAAACACAGGATTTCAAAGGCTGGATCCAGGGTGTTTTAGGAGAAGGACGTGTCTTCTTCATACAGGGATGGCGGCTGCCTCTGGGAGTTGCACGATAGGACGAGGGGGCAGGACACGGCGGAGGCCCCAGCCCTGCATCTCTGTCACCATGGTGACACAGGTGTCTGGGCCTGTTCCCATCACAGAGACAGGCTGTGGTGACTTCCATGGTCCTGCTTGGTTCTAAGTTCCTCTGTTAGCCTCATCCCCTTATGCTTTAAAAATTTGTGTTTGGAGACATGGTTTATTACAGAGGTTGCTTGGCTTTGGTTTGGGGACTGTTTGCTTGTAAAATTCTTACACTGTGGATTTGGACCAGGACATCCCAGCCTGGGGGACTCTTGTCTCTCCTGAAGGGACAGCTGCCTGCAGTCTCCCCCTTGGGGAGGCGGGGGGCTGGGTCGGTCTTCGCGACGCTGGGCTTGTTGTCTTTGCCAGCTGTGACTCTGTTTCTAGATGTGGGCTCTGGACCGTCGCATCTGGGTCCAGCGTCAGGGGAGCGTCGTGGCAGCAGGGGGAAGAGGTTTTGGAGAATGGGCCGCTGGGGTCTGAGTCTTCCCCGAAGCTGAGCTTGGTGGGCAGAGACGGATTCCTCCAATCTGGCCTTTGTGGGGTGGCCGCAGTCGAATATGACTTCCAGAAACATCTGTCCGAAAAAGGGCAGAACTCAAGCAGATCTGGAGGCTCCAGTTACACATTCTGATTGCACCACAGCCCGCTCTGGCCTCCTTGGCATCTGGGGAGTGGTGCCCAGGCCGCTTCTGGTGACTGCTTTTCCACGGGATCCAGTTTTAGAAACAGCGTTCTCCTTCTGGCTGACCTTTCTGCTTTGAAATTGCCTCTCACAGAACATGTTACAGCCTGAGGTTAGGATGTCCCTTCATTTCATTCTTTCGCTGGAAAAAAAAACCAGAACTCCGCTAAAACAGACAATTCTGTCACATCACACTGTGCTCTGGAGGGTCCCTCTGGTCCTTGCAGAGGGAAACTGAAGGGAGACGATTTGTTCTGCAGTTTCTAATGGGGGAGACTGCTTTCTCCAAGGAAGCCTCCTCCTTGTTTGGGGAAAGAAGACTCAGAGACGGGGTTCGCCTGCGGGAGCCCCAGGAAGGGTCCAGGTCTGGCCTGGCGGCGCCGGGAGGCGGCAGACCCCGGAGCACAGCATGTCTCCTGAGGCGTCATTTGCTCCTCTCTGTTGGTTCTCATCCCTCGCTGGTATTTCATGAGCAAGATGTTTATCCCCCGAGGGTTTTGAAACATAGCTTCATCTGGCTTGGAAGTTTTGGACTTGTGTGCAGAGCGCAAGCCAGCAGGACCCAGGCCAGTTGGGGGTGCGCTGTCCCTGGGGGCGCTTTCAGAGCGGCCGAGCCATTTGTCCCCACGGGATGCAGTCGCCCGGCCCTGGCTGGGTTGGATCAGGGCCCTCCCCATGGGCGGGGAGGGCATGGCCTCCCAGGGCCTCTGAACGCTTGTGCTGGTTGTGCGCTGCTCCAGGGTGCCTGGCCTAGCTGCTGAGCAGGTGCTGCAATCTGCTTGCCAAGCCTAGGGCCTGGCTCAAGGCTGTGTCTGCCTGGAGGATGGGGAACCTTCTCCTTTGTACAGAAGCCTCTGTATGGGTGGCCTTGGGACCTCCCTGGGTTGATTTCAGAGGAAACGTGTATTACCATATCTTTGAGTTGCTGTATTCTGATGCTTTGGATCTGGGGCCTGGCTGAGCCTGGGGGTTACGCCTCCCAGGACTAGCCAGTTCTCAGAGATAGACCCAAGGGGAGGGTGCCTTTCAAATGCAAACCGTCCAATCCAGAATCCCAACCCACAAGAACCTTCTTAGACTCCGATACTCCGGGCTACTACCTTCCTGCTCCAGTCACGCCAGGGCAGGTACCAGCCAGCTAAGGAAAGCCCATGCCCCGGAGCCCGCTGAAATTATCCAAACCGGCCAATCCTAGACCCGCTTTCTCTGCCCATGCCCCCTTCCATCCCACAGAAACCACAGTGAAGGCTCTTGCCCACATGCCCCCAGGCCCTGTGCTTCCCCGTGTGGCCCTGTCTGGTATGACCCCTCCTCTGGGATCTGTGAGCGTTAACACACTTCTTCTTTCAATGGCAGCCATGTCCATGTCTCTGTGTCTCACATCCCAGATTAAAACAAATCCTGGGCTTTCTGTGCTTTCAATTGCCCTGATCTTCCAGGCTATTACCCCAGCCTAAGGTTGGCCCCTTAAGACTTGCAAATATGGCACTTTGGTTATGACGAATGTGAATCGCATTTGATCTGCCCAGTTACTGTTGGTTCTGTCCAGAGGGGTAGTCGTGAGGGGTTTCCTTACCTTTAAAACATGTTGTCGGAGAGGCTGCCTGGGGAAGGGCCCGCAGAGATCGCCCTCTGCAGACCCACTGCCCGCCAGGCCCCACCTGTCCAGGTCAGGAGTCCTGGGGATGAGAGTCCATCTGGGCAGGAGTGTTTCCCCCAGGGTTGGGGGCCTTGTGTTCTGGAGAAGAGTGGGGTTGGGGGTGAGTGGGAGATGAGTGAGTCAGGGCCCCTGGGACTTTTCAGTGGTCAAACAGACCTGGATCGTAACCCTGGCTCTGCCACTCAGGAGGTGGGTGACCTCGGGCCAGATGATTAATCTTACTGACCCTCGGTTTCCTCTTTGTAAAACGGGACAGAATCTTCTCCCTTGAGCTGTGGGGAGTAAATCATGAGTGTCCAGGACAGGCTGTCACGGGGCTATGCTGTCGGCTGAGATGATATAGACAGTGAAGGCCCCAAAGGCGTCCACATGCGAATCCCCAGAACCTGTGGCAATTCTCTCATATGGCAAATGAGAATTTGCAGCTGTGATCTTGAGATAGGAGATTGTCCTGGATTATGCAAGTGGGCCCGATGTCATCACAAGGACCCTCAGAAGAGGGCAAGGAGAAGGCAGTGTGAGCACGGAAGCAGAGATTGGAATGATGTGGCCACAAGCCAAGGAATGCTGGAAGCCTCTAGAAGCTGGAAGAGGTAAGGAACAGATTCCCCCCAGAGCTTCTGGAAGGAACCAGCCCTGCTGCCACCTTGATTTCTGCCTGTAAAGCTCATTTCTGACTTCTGAGGGCAAGAACTGTAACAGAATAGATGTTTTTTTTGCTGTTTTAAGCCACTTGGTTGGTGGTCACTTGTTACGGTGGCAGTGAGGACCTAATACAGGCTGGTTGTAGTTGCTCTGACTGCAGGGTGGTGTGTATGGCCTCAAGTTCTGGGGACCAGCCTCCCTGGAGGAGAGTCTTGGGTTGTGTAACCTTGAGGATGTTACTTAACCTCTCTGTGTCTTGGTTTCTCCACCTGTACAGTAAGGATGGAATCGTGCCCACCTCGTGCCACAGTTAGCATTGCTCCTGACACCTTGTGAGAGCCGTGGAATGCTCTAGTTTAGAATGTTTCAGACGGATGTTATTAATATTTACATTTAGAGACCCTGAACCCAGGGCCTGCTCTCTTGTCTGTTCAGGACACAGGGTCTCCTTGTAGTAGATGTTTCATAAACACTTGTTGGAGCGAGGAATGAGGTCTCGGGTCTAGTTCCTGCTTCTCATGTAACAAATAAAGCACCTGAGGGCAGAGCAGGAGCTTCTAGGTGAGCACAGTAGGTCAAGGTCAGTATGACTTTCAGTGTTCCAAGTCCCAGGGTGGTGATCTCCAGACCCACTCAGCTACCCTGGGTGCTCATGTGACAACGGGGGGACAAGGCATCTGTAGGCAGCTGTTGGGTCAATGACTGGGCTTACACCTGAGGTGACGGCCATCAGAGCCCAGCGCTCTCTCCTCACCTGCCCGGTCTTCCTGCCTCCTCTGCAGGTCAGCTGCCCTCCCCTCTGAGAAAGATCAACAAGACCCTTCCTCATGTCGATGGGACCTTCCCGTGGCACTGAGCTGTGATTTGGCTGCCAGGGTTGGGTGGGTGTGAACGTAGACCACCCAGAATCAAGGAAATGAGGTGGAAACACTGTCAGGGGCTTACCTGACCCAGGAACACTACGATTCATCTTAGAAATTCCCTGTTGCGTCAATGTGGGTGCACACACCCGAGGCCCCGGATATCATTTCCAGTTGGTTAACTCAGATAGGCAGCTATAAAACATCACTGAGAACAGCCACACATGATAAGGACGAGGAGATAAATCCAGGGAGGGAGGGTAACGAGAGGCCGGATGTAAGGAGTGCCTTTTCAGAATTCAAACCCTTTGCACAGATGCTCCGGGGCTGGATGGGGTGTCAGAAAACCAGGGATTAGGTCAACGGCTCAATAATGACAAGTGCCCTTAGGTATGCATTTCCTTCTTTCTCCCCAACTAGAGTCCTTCGAGGTCAGACCATTACCTCCACTTTGTGGCCAGAGACATTGGACTCAGGGAGTTAAGTGACCACCCAGTCACATGGGGTGGTGACTTCAGGAACGCGCTCGGGTCCGGCTCAGACCCCTTGCATCTTAGCCATTCTTTGCTAACACCCTGATCTCCGAAGCGTTAGAGGTACAGCTTGGACAGGGGGGACGCAGACAGCCACACTTCCTCTGGGAGCTGAGTAAGACAAGTCCAATGTGCGGGGTGGTAGAGTCTGAGGCCCTGGGTGCTGACCTGGCAGTCACATGGAGGTCTGGCCACCTGACCATAAGTCTTCTGTGAGGAGGGTGACAAGGGCATTCCATGGGGGAGGTAAGAGCACCACAGAGATAAAGATTTGCGGACCAGTCTCTTGTTGGTGTCAAAGTCTATTCTTGGAGCTCTGTCCCTGTCTGTTCACTTGGCAAGTTTGCGGAACATCTACTACATGCCGGGTGCTGCCTTAGGGCTGGGGAAGCAGCTGAGTGAGAGCAAGCCTGCCCTCGCTGAGCTGGTCCTGTGGTCTTCCCAGAATGCTGGTACAGAGAGAAGGAGCAGGATGAAGGCCTTGGAATGTTCTCATTTGCCAGGAAAGGAAAGGACACAGGGGCTGGGGGTAGGGGAACAGAGGAGCAGGTAGACCAGATGGATGGATGCTGAACCCTGGGATTAGTATTCAGCCCATCACTGGAGGCTTCCGAACACAGGCGGGGGATGTCTGGGGGCGTTGCTGGGGTTTTAACCTGCCCTTCATCACTTCTCAAGGTCACAGACAGCGTGCTACACAGGCTGTACAGAAGCTGTGCTGGTCCCTGAGCTGGATCTGGGGGCAGGCCCTTGGTCGCCCCCAGTTCAGAGTGTACTGGGGAGCCTGCCTTGTGCTTTCCCACTGGAACTTCTTCTGGTCCACTGACCTGACTGCTGTGTGACTTGGCCTCGGTTTCCTCACGTGACTGAAACAGCTGCCCTAGATGGTCCGGGGGTGCGGGGTGGGGCGCTTTCCTTGCTGGGCAAAGATTCCCCATGTGTTCCGGGTGCCGGCTTTCTGACTAGCTGCTCGTGAGCTGTGACACAGCACCTTTCCACCAAGGACAGTGAGAGATTTATGAGGTGATGGGCCTCCTTTTCTCCCCACTGCATACTGAAATAATGACGGAGCACCCAGGAGTGCCAGAGCCATTTTATTTTTATTTCATTTCTTCCTGAAGTTCAGTACTTTCCAAAGCACCTCCACACGGTAATGCTATTTTCCTGGCAGGAATGCGTTTATTGGAGCTGTCACTCACCGCTGAGCTGCTCCATCTCGGCCCTGCGGCAGGCCTGACGGAGTGATAGAGCTGTCTATAATTTAAAGGCTAATGGACCCCAGTTGCCAGCCCAGACCTTGCTGGTGGCACAAGCTCTCTGCAAATTGGTTACTAGTAGGTTCGTGTCCCTAAGTGACTGATTTTTTTTTTTTGGCCAGTTTCCCACCTGGGGCTGGCTGAGGGTCCGCTTTGCCTCCTAATATCATCCTTGCCAGTCTGCCTTGTTGCGGTGAGTGGCTTGGGGGGTACCCTGCCACTACCTGCTGTGTTTAGATTGACCACAAGGTGGTAGGACCCTGATGAGGGAGCTTGGGGCTGGGGGTCATGACCCAGCAATGACCCCGGGCAGGTGGCAGAAGGAACATGGGTTTGAGAGTCAGGTCTTGGCTTTGGACCTGAGTCTGAATCCTGCTGGCCCCTGCTCAGCAGTGAGCTTCAGGTTTCCCATCTGTGATGGGGGTCAGTGTTACCCCGGCTTCCGGGGCGTTTGTGAAAACTACAAGGGGTCCAGGGCAAAATGGAGAGCTTGGGACACAGCTGATGCTTCTGCCTGGATGGCCGTCTTGCCCAGGGTGGTCTCAGCCCACTTGTCCACATCTCAGGATTCTAGGTCTCGGGGAGGGTGATGTTGACCCCCCAAAGCAGAGGAGTTTTCCCTTGCTCTCTGAGTCTTGGGCTGGATCTGCTGGCTGTTCAAGTTCTGCATTGAGAACCCTCTCTCTCCTCCACAGGGTGTCCATCTCCCCATGGAGGTCTCCATCTCCCCCCACGGGGTCCCCATGTCCATCTCCACAGGGTCTCCATCTCCACAGGGTCTCGATCTCCCCCACAAAACCTCCATCTCCCCAAAGCGGTCTCCATCTTCCCATGGGGCCTTGCTGTCCCTCATGGGGGTCTCTATCTCTCCCACATGGCCCCCAGAACCCCAAGGGGGTGTCCATCTCCTCCATGGGGTCTCCATCTCCCCACAAAGAAGCACCTATTTCATTTGCTTTATTGGGAAGCCAGAAAAAAAATCCACGTGAAAAAAGAATCTGCTGAAAACCCAATGCCATGGGGGGGGTTAACTTGAGATAGGTTGCCTGCAAATGACCAAGTAAGATGATTTCCGCTCAAAACATTCAGGGGCTGTAGGCATATAAGGTTTTAAACATACTTAAAATGGTTGTTTTTCTTCGTAGACTAAACATTTTCCTTGCTGATTTGTTGCAGTAACTTGCTAAATATCACTTTCTCATATCGTCTGTTTTAAATTATTTTGTTTTTTTCTGAGTCCATCCCTCCAGCTGAGTGACTGCACCTTTCCCAGGAATGACTGGGACCAAACAGGGGTATTTGCATTTGTCAGTTGTGGTTGGAAATAGCAGGAACACAGCCTGCACTGCCTCCAGCTCCCCACTTCGAAACAGGGAAGCGGATGGAGCTGGTCCAAGGGAACGGGCCTGAGTGCTGTCAGCCACCCCCTGCCTTGGTTCTGCACGGGGCTTTGTTCCTTCGGATACGCTGCCTTTCCACCTCCCGAGCCAGGGCTGCAAACGGGCCTCCTTCGCCATCTTCCAACCCAGGAAAAGAGACTCCTTTCTCCTATCTGGAGGGAGAAAAAAATCCCAGAACAGGCATCTCATTGGCTCAGCTCACATTGCATGCCCGTTCCTTGACCAATCAATTTGGCCTCAGCGTTCAAATGCGTGAGGGACAGCTCTCCCCACCAATCAAGTGATTGGACCATAGCCGAGCAGGAAAGAGGAGGCACAGAGGTGGCCCAGGTGGGGAGAGGGGATCCAAGAGTCTAGGAGTCTCATTTGCATCCCCTGGAATGTTTCTTTTCAGGCTTCTTTCTCCCCGAAGAGAGGAAATGGAGGCAGCTCAGACCACATTTCTCAAAGAACAATCTCTAGGACGCCACTCCCGTGACATTCAAAGAACAGACTCAGGATTTCCACTCTGCCCGGCTTCACTGGAGGGAATTACCTCAGCTGTAATCGGCTTTTCCTCACGTTCCCAGAAATGCCAGGTTTTTCATTGCCCCTCCCTCCTGTCTGAGGGAGGGTGATTAGTTGGTAGAACAATATCCTAATGTTTTGGCTGGAAATCAAGGTACCTGGGGAGAGCGTTCCTACTCATCAGATACATGTGTTCCCACACATCTCCCCCCTGCCCTGCTGCTCGGAAGATGAAGGGGAGAAGCAGGAGGAATTGGGGAGGGACCAGCTGGAACCAGCACATCTTCACAGACGTGGTCCTGGCTGCTTTGTGTTGCTTATTTTATGCCCCCTATGTGTGCAGGGGTGAGGGCTGAGAGTCACGGGGCATTTTCCAGGTTCAGCCGTGGTTCACCTGGTGTGCGGCCACACCCGGGACTCCCAGGTGGCTGTCTGGGAGAAAGGAGCAGGAGAGGAAGAGGATGGTGGGGACACCGATGTCCCCCCCCCTTGCCTTTCTGTCCATCCCAGGAGAACTGTAGCCGATGGGGGAGAGCTGGGTCTCTGCTTTCCTCTAATCCTTGGAGACCCCTGGGGAAGTGGGAAGCATGGGGGAGGCTGGGGGAGGGATGTCTTGGATGGACAGAGTCCACACTTGAGCATCCCGACACTGAGACCCGAGAGTGGGTTGAGCAAAAAAAATACCCTGCCCCTGAGCCTGTTTTCCATCTCACTACACAATTGATTAATCAGGTTCTTAGGTTTTAGTAAGTCAGTAGGTCCAGATGTTTCCCATTGTATGTTACAAACGTTAATTATCTTCTAATTACTTATTAGCCGAGGTTGCTGTTGGTGATGGGTGCCCCAGAAGCCCAGCCAAAGGAGTCCGGAGCTTCAGAAAGGACTAGATTAACTAACTGCTTCTTCTGGCTGCAGCTTCCAGAAGTTTCTCCTCGCCCATAGGGTTTTTTCCAATAGTTATTATTTTTGGAGGGGAGAGACCTGGTGGCCTGTGCACTGGGGACCCATACAGCTAAGCGTTTGGAGGCCTGGGGGCAGCCTGACACCAACCACGCTGGTGTATTCAATTCAGCCCCTCAGGGCCCAGGGCCTGGGAGGATTAGTGAGGTGCAGAGCCTCGTTCGTGCATCAGAGGGCGGGCTTACCTCTGGGGCCGCTGTTCCTCCGAGGCCCCCCTCATTCTTGCTCCTTCTCTTGGAGCCACTGGGCATCCATTCCCCTGGACCTAGGTCAAGATCAAGAGGATGGATGGTGCCCCAAGCTGAGTCTCTGGTGAAGCTTCAGCCCTCCAGGTACACACGGTGGGAAGGTGTGTGTTGGCTCACTCTCTAGTGCCCGGATCTGCACCTTGACAGGTGGCTCTGTCCCCAGGGCCTCAGTCCCATCCGTCCTTGTCAGTGGTTGGACCCTCTCATGTTGTCAGCCAGCACCTGCTACTGAGGTGCCTCCCATAGATGGCACACCTGGGGGCTGGCATCCCCTTCTTGCTGCCCCTTGCTGTGCTCACCTGTCTGGCAAAGAAATTCTGCAGGACACCCTCCTTCATGGAAGGACCTGCCCCATCACCCAGTCCCGTTACAGCGAACCCTCCTCCGGCTTCCTCCCTTGAGACCCCTGTGTTACTCACGAGGAGTAAAAATAGGTGGTGTGAAAAGTAAAACCAGACGGATGTCGCCGTTGATCGGGGCAGTTTGCGGCAGTTCTACAGAAAACGACGACCTGTTTTTTCCTGGTGTTGAGGCTGATTGATTTCCGTGGAATCCGTGGGTGTGATGCGGCCACACTTCCAGCTGCACACGCTGGGCTGAGGTGTGAGCACTTGTAGGCGTGCGACGCATTTGGCAGAATCCTTGTAGCGTCTGGTAGCTGCCTTGTGTGTTCATTCATTCATTCCTTCATTCATCTGTTCATCTACCTACCCGCATGCCCACCCATGCACCCGCATCTTTACATCCATTTATCCATCTGTTCAACCATCCATCCATCCTCCCACCTGTCCTCCTACCAAGAAACATTGAGTACCAGCCAGTCGGTGAACTGTGATGCTTAGAAGGTAAACTCCTGAAGGACAAGGGTGATGTGGGTATAACTTGCTTTATGAGTCTGCTCGGGCTGCTGTAACAAAGTACCACAAACGGAGTGACTTAAACAACAGAACTTATTATCTCACTGTTGTGGAGGCTATAAGTTGAGATCAAGGTGTCGATAGGGCTGTGTTCTCTCTGAAGGCTCTGGGGAAGGATGTTCCAGGCTTATCTCCTGGCTTCTGGTAGTTCCTTGGCTTGTGTCAGCAACATCCCAATCTCCACATGGAGTTCTTCCTGTGTGTTGCCTGTGTCCAAATTTCCTCTTTTTATAAGGACATTAATCATATGGAATTAGAACCCATCCTACTTACCTCTTCTTAACTAATTACATCTAAATTTTGGGGTGGGGAGGACACAACTCAACCCATGGTGCCTGCTGTATTTCATCTCCCCAAAGAGCCATCCCAGGCCAACCTGGGGCCTGAAGATCCAGGTGCAATCACAGCTCAGACCTTCTCTCCTGGCATGGAATCCTGATCACTTCAGCCAGCAAATGCCACATTGTTACCCGCCTCTGAGTTCCAGTGGGTGGTGATTTCAGTAAACTCAACGAATCACCTTGGCTGGGCATAGACAGTAAAACCCCCCATACCATGCAACTCCCACTTGAGGCAAACAAGAGAGGCCGAGCTACCCCTGCCCTGGGTGTCCACCGCACGTCAGGCTGGCAGGGTGCTTGGCGAGATGATGTGTGTGAGTGGTCACTGTATATATCTACCAGCCCAGATTCGGTGAAATTCTGCAGCGTTTAATCCAAACTTCCTGGCAACAGTGTCTGGAACAAGATAGATGTTTTATATCACTTTTTATGTAACAGTGGTTTGGAGGTGGGTGGCTGTAGGAAACTGTTTGGGGTCAACACTCCAGCATGGCCTCATCCTCATGGTCCAAGATGGGTGCTGGAACTCCTGCCATCTCATCCATGGCCCTTAGGGAGACTTTCTGGAAGTACCATACAAGGCTCACGTCTCATTGGCCTGAACTGAATCACGTGACCACATCTGGGGCAAGGGAGGCTGGGATATATAGTCTTTTAGTTGGGCTCATCGCTGTCCAGCTAGAAATCGTGTTCTGTTTCTAAGGAGGATACAGCGAGATTGGATATTGGGCAGGGAATTAGGAACCTCTGCCCCCTCTGCCCAAGGACTCGTCTGCCTGCCTCTCAGAGATGGGCGCTTGAATAGATTTGGGATGCATAGTGCGTAGGGAGGGGGTGGGCATGAGACAACAGCATGCAGTCTCACCCCACTCTCCTTGCAGTGGGCTGTAGTACTGCGTTTGTTTTCAGTCACTTGGGGGCTTGAGTTCTCAGGCAGTCAGCTCAGCTTCCAAGGGGTGTCCAGGGCCTGGGACAGCTGCTTGTGTCCCTCGATACCTATGTGGCCTTTGGTTCTTCTCCTTCAGGCTGCCGAATCCTTTCCTGGAGTGAATGGGGCCCACGAGGCGTGCTGAGCCCCCGACTGGTACAGTTCGTCCAGACCCTGTGATGTCCCTGGTCTCTCTCGGAAAATAAAGTCTTATTGTTTGTTTTAGTTTCAGCAGCTGTCTGATTTTTCTTTAAAGCAGGGTGTTTAGTCCAGTAAAATACTCGAAACCCTGATCTCCGGCCCACATCGGTGTCTGCTCCTCCGGCACGGGCCTGGCCGAGGCTGCAGCTTGCGGTGGGAGCCGGCCGGGGGCCGGTGGCTTTCTTTGCTCTAGCCTCTGCCCAGACCCCACTGCCCTCTCGGTCCCAAGGCCCATGGTCCTTCTGAGGTTGGAGTGGGAGGGGAAGAGGAAGGGACAGAGAGAGCATTTGGCGCTGAGGGCTCTGGGGCTTCTTGGAGATGCCCCGCTCTCTGGCTTCTCTGCAGCAGCCCCATGATGGAGGCCAGCCCCCTCCTCACTCTCCTCGATGGCCCAGGGCACCTGGCCGCCCACTCCCCACAGACGATCCCAAGCCATCACCCCTTGAGGCATCCTCTTGGGAAGAGTCTCTTTAAAGTGGTCCCAGGATATAACCCTACAGGTAGTGCCATCTGTCCCCAGGAGACCCACAGCTGGCCCTGTCCTGGGTGGCATGTGACCCCCTGCAGCCCTCTTGCCCTGCAGCCTCCCCGAGGCTGTGCCGCTCACAGCCTTTGCTACGGACGCCTCTTCGGGAGCCAGTTGACTTCCGTCTGTGCCCTGCACGCTCACGTCAAATCCTCCCAGTGTCTCCTCGAAGCTTCTCTCCCCTCGTCCAGGTGAGAGCAGGTACCCCCACCAATTCCCCGGAGGGGCTCACAGCAGACTGGCCTCTTTCCCAAGAAGTGGACTTGCAGAGGCAGCCTCTTCCTTCACCTCTTCAGCTCCGATATTCCGTGCCCTCCAGGTGGCTCAGGACAAGGAACTGGGACCAGTTTGCTGGTCACACACAGGTGCTCGGGCTCTCTGCCTTTGATGGTGGAGGTCACCCCTGGCATCTCTTAACTTTGGCCCTCAGCAAAAACCAAGTCAGAAGCCCCATTGCAACATCCTGTCCTGTGCAGAGAATTGTCTGAGAAAGTGTTACAAGTGAGGATTCCTGGGGACCAGCTCCTGGGATCTGGCTCAGCAGGGCTGGCCTGGGACCAGGCAACCTGCATGTTTGAGTGGCACCCCAGGTGAGCCGATGCTGGGTCCTTCCAGGACTTTGGGGTCGTCATTAGTGGTGGAAGATGGAACACGCTCCCCATGGCAACTCCACCCGGTCATTCCGAAGCCCGCCAGCCCCCAGGCTTTCTGCGGCCGGGCAGCATTTCCAGACACTCTGCTTAAATGGGTGTTTCATTTTTCCATAGCCCACTGATCAAGTCAAATGCCTATAATACAGCAGTGTTATCTGAGGGAGACACGCACAATTTCTTGGCTAGATTTCCAAGAAATTTTATGAAAGGCTGATTTTCTTTGAGAGGCCTGGCTCCTTTATGTGCTGAAATAGAATTGGTTGGAATTGATTTTCACGGGGACGGTGAGAGCCCTCCCCCATCCTCTGCTGGTCTAAGACATTATGGTCCCTCCTTTCCCGTCTTCATCTTCAAAGGCATAGAATAAATTAGACGAAAATAGGTTTTCAAAACAATATTTAACCCCTCCTTAGTAGACAATCACAGCCTCACTCTTGTGACTGCAGTCCTTCATGTGTGGATGTGGCACTGAAACCAGCAGTGAGATAAACACATCCGGGAGAGCATCCTGCAAATTCTGGACAGCACCCCAGGGCCTACCTCCAGCCTCCCTTTCCATCCAGTTCCTGCCGCCTCCTCCATCCGCCCTCTGGATTCAGTCTCCTGTACTCTCACCGGGTCCCTGGAGGGTCTCGGACCCCTCCCCTGCCTGGGCTAACTGTGTTTATTTTCCAACATCAATTTGGTTTTTATCTTCCTCATCAGTCGTGGGTACCTTTTCCAGCCTCCACATGTACCGTCTTGTAACAAAGGTCATGTCATCTGCCTGGAGAAGACGAGGACGGGCAGGTGCCCAACACGGGGGGCTCAGGTGACTGCCCCCAGCCACGCTGGCTTTTCAGGGGCAGGCTGCCGTAGAGACGGTGGTTCAAATCCAGGTCGACTATAATATTATTCGGTCTTGAACAGGAAGAAAATTCTGACACATGCTATGGCACAGATGGACCTTGAAGACATTATGCCCGGTGAAATAGACCAGTCACAAAAAGAGAAATACCGCATAGATCCGTTTATGTAGGGTTCCTAGACTAGTTAAATTCATGGAGACAGAAAGTATCAATAGAAGGATGGGTGACAGGGGCTGGAGAGATTGGGGAGTTAGTGGGTAATGAACACAGTTTCAGTTTCATAAGGTGAAGAATTCTGGAGATGGATGGGGTGACGGCTGAGCAAGAATGTGAAAGTACTTAATGCCACCAAACTGTATACTTAAAAATGGTTAAAACGATAGATTTTGTGTTATATATATTCTACACAACTAAAAAAAAGAAAATAATCTCCCTCTAGGAGTTGAAGCACAGGGAAGTCTCTAACCTTTGCTTTCTCATCTGTAAAGCAAGGATATTGATAGAATGACAATTTGTAAACTGAAACCCAAATATAAATATCAGATATTACTAGGAACTTGTTTGATGTTTTACTGTTGAGTTTTTTTTTTTTTTTTTTTTTTTTTTTTGCGGTACGCGGGCCTCTCACCGCCGTGGCCTCTCCCATTGCAGAGCACAGGGTCTGGACGTGCAGGCCCAGCAGCCATGGCTCACGGGCCCAGCCACTCTGCGGCACGCGGGATCCTCCTGGACCGGGGCACGAACCCACGTCCCCTGCACCGGCCGGTGGACTCCCAGCCACCGCGCCACCAGGGAAGCCCTACTGTTGAGTTTTGAGAGGTCTTTGTGTATTTGATTGATAGATACTAGGCCTTTGTCAGATAGGAGGTTTGCAAATACTCTCTTCACTCTTCAGCTTGCCTTTTGTTTATTTATTTTAATTAATTTTTATTGGAGTATAGTTGCTTTTCAATGTTGTGTTAGTTTCTGCTGTACAGCAAAGTGAATCAGTTATACGTATACATATATCCACTCTTTTTTAGATTTCCTCCCCATTTAGGTCACCGCAGATCATTCAGCCTGCCTTTTCATCCTCCTAAAAGAGTCTTTCAAAGAGCAAACTTTAAAATTTTGATGAGGTCCAATTCATCAGTTTTTCCCTTTGCCAATTGTGCTTTTGATGTCAAGTCTAAGAACTCTTTGTCTAGTCCCAGGTCACAAAGATTTTCTTCTATCTTTTGTTCTAAAAGTTTTACAGTGTTATGCTCTACTTTACCTATGGTACGTTTTGAGTTAATTTTTGTATAAGAACATGGGTTTTTGTTTTTGTTTCTTTTGGACTATGGATGCCCAGTGGTCCCAGTACCATTTACTGGATAAGCTATCCTTCCTCCATTGAACTCCTCATGCTGGGCATATTCACGTGGGTCTATTTCTGGTTCCCTGTTCTGTTTGATTGACCTATGTGTCTAGTCCTCCACAAAAGCTACACACTCTTATTTACTGTATCTGTAAGACAAAATTTGAAATTGGGTAGGCTGATTCCTCCTACTTTATTCTTTTTCAATGATGTTTTAGCTATTCTAGTTCCTTTGCTTTTCCAAATACACTAGAATAATCTTGTCTATATCTACAAAAATTGTGCTGGGATTTTGCTAGGAATTGTGGTAACCTTGTATGTAAATTTAGGGATTTAAGGAGAAATGACAGTTTTACTATGTTGAGCCTTCCAATGCATGAACACAGTATGTCTCTCCACTTATTTAGATCTTTGATTTCTTTTGTCAGAATTGTGTAGTTTTCAGCATATGAGTCCTGTACATATTTTGTTAGATTTACAGCTAAGTATTTAAATTTTTTAGTGATTATAAATAGCCCTGTATTTTATTTTTTTTAAATTTATTTTATTGACGTATAGTTGATTTACGATGTTGTGTTAATTTCCACTGTACAGAAAAGTGACAGATGTGTGTATGTATATATATATATTCATTCTTTTTCATATTATTTTCTATTATGGTTTATCACAGGATATTGAATATAGTTCCTTGTGCTATACAGTAGGACCTTGTTGTTTATCCTATATATAATAGTTTGCATCTGTTAATCCCAAACTCCTACTCCATCCCTCCCCCACCCTCCCCTACTTGACAACTACAAGTCTGTTCTCTATGTTTGTGAGTCTGTTGCTGTTTTGTAGATAAGTTCATTTGTGTCATATTTTAGATTCCACATATAAGCAATATCATATGATGTTTGTCTTTCTCTGTCTGACTTACTTCACTTAGTACGATAATCTCTAGCTCCATCCATGTTGCTGCAAATACATTATTTCATACTTTTTTATGGCTGAGTAGTATTCCATTGTATATATGATTGGTACTGTATTTTAAATTTCAGTAGCCAGGTGTTCATCGCTAGGAATACAGAAAGCATTCAGTCTTACACCATTAGGTAAAGTATTAGCTGTAGGTTTTTTAGATATTCTTTACCAAGTTGAGGAAGTTTTCCCTTATTCCCTTTTCTGGGGGAGAGTTTTACCATGAATGGGTATAGATTTTGACGTATGCTTTTTATGTACTGGTTGACATGATTGTGTGATTTTTTTTTTTCTTTAGCCTATTAATATGGGGGATTATACCGATTAACTTTTCAAATGTTGAACCAGCCTTGCATCCCCGGAATAAATCCTACTTGGTCATGGTGTAAGTCTTTATTTATTGCTAAGTTTATATTTGCTAATATTTTGTTAAAGACTTTTGTGTCTGTCGTCATGGGAGATATTGGTCTGTAGTTTTTCTTTTTCGAATTGTATTTGTCTGGTTTTAGTATCAGGATAATACTAGCCTCATAACGTGAATTGGGGAGTGTTCCTTCCTCTTCTATTTTCTGGAAGATGTAAGCCAGAATTGGTGTTGATACTTCTTTAAGTGTTTGGTAGATTTCTCCAGTGAAATGACCTGGGTTTGGAGAAATCTCTTTTGGGGGGGAATTTCAATTAAATGACAAATTTAATTTCCTCAAAAGTTATAGAAGTATTCAAACACTTTCTTGCTTATTGGGTGGGATGCGGTAGTTTGTATTTATCAAAGATATGTTCTACTTAGTCAAAGTTGTCAAATCTATGTGTGTGGCATTGTCCACAGTGTTCTTTATTATCCTTTTGGTACCTACAGGCTCTATAATAATACTCTTGTTTCATTCCCCATACAGGTAATTAGTGTCTTTTATATTTTTTCTTTCTCCATCTTGCTAAAGGTTGGTCAATCAGTTGAAGGCCTGAATAGAACACAGGACTGACGCCCCCCAGGAAGGAATTCTGCAGGAGATGCCTTGAACTGCAGCATTGTCTCTTCCCCAGGTTTCCAACCATTTGAGCACCTACTGTGTGCCGGGTGCTGTTGTAGATTCTGGGAATAGGGCTGGGAGCAAGGGAGCCTGCTGACCAGGACAGAAAAGAGACTGGCAAACACACAAGAGGGCATCAGGCAAGGTTGGTGTCAGGAGGAAACTAAACTCGGGTTATGATGAAAGGGATTGCAGGTGGGAGAATCGAGGTTTGGTGATGAGGGTGGGCTTTCCTGAGGAGGTGACATTTAAGTTGAGGGGAAGGAGGCGCCCACTGTACAAAGATTCTGAAACACTCCAGGCAGTAGGAATAGTAAGTGCCACAACTCTGAGGCAGGAATGAGCCTGGGGGTATTGAGGAAGGAAAATGGGGGCAGTGTGGGCGGAGCTGAGTGAGCGAGCAGAAGGTAGGGATGGGGTGAGGCCACAGAGTTCACTTACATGTGGGGAAACTTCCCCTGAGTGGATGGGGGCCCACAGATGTTTATGAGCAGAGGAGTGGCTGTGTCCAATTTTCTCTTTATAAAGACCTCTCTGGCTGCCATGTAGTGGAGGGGGTGAGGTGAGGTTGGGTGTGGTGGGAGAGGGGGAGAAAGAAATAAGGGCCAGCTTTACATAGCTTTGGCTCCTGTTGGAAGGCAGTGCAGGCCCTGAAGAGAGGGTGGGAGGCTTGGACCAGGATGGTTGCCATGGCAACGAGAAGCAGGTATGGGATGCGCTTTGGAGCTGGAGGGATTGGCCTGGAAAGCTCCATTGGAGACCTCCAGGACTTTTCGTGGATTAAAAAATCAAGTCAAATAAAACCCCAAGTAAAACCAGGCAATCTACTGTCTTTCTGAAGAGTGATGTGTTTCCTGTCTTCTGATGATGAAACTGAATCTCCATCATTTTCCCTTCTGTGCACTCCCATCTCCTCACTCCTTGGAGGGCCTTCCTGTTCATTGACTGTGGTTCTCTCTGGTGCATGTTGTCTGCGTGGGGGGGTTCTGGGCTGTGGGCAGCTCTGCCTGCTCCAGGAAGCTGCCTCCTTTTCAGTGCTGGCTGTGGGGATGAGACGCACCCAGGCCACAGGGACCTTGTCAGGTGGGTCCACAGTGTTCTCTGTGCTCAAGGCTGCAGGGCCCAGAACTGGGTGGCTGCAACTTTGACATCAGCTCCTGTAGGGGGGCCTCAGATCCCTCCTGCTGAGAGCAGCCCTCTGCCCTCTGTGTTGTAGGAAGCTTGCTGCAAGTTGATGGGAAGCAAACTCGACTTCACCCACAATTAACTGCATTCAAAGGAGGGGAGAATGAACCAGATCCATAAGGGCCTGAGCCTAGCTTTTCTGTTATCAGCTCAGTTTTTCATCTACAATATAAGAAATAGTAAGAATACTTGTGGTGTTATCATGAGACCCATTGAAGCCATATATGTAAGGCATCTCACAGGAGGTGTAGCCAAATGTAGTTCCCTTTGCTGGGGAAATAAAAATAAATTTAACTTAATCATAATAGCTGGAAAATAAAGGCTTATCTCTTCAAGGGCAAAACCATTAAAAATAATTTAACCACTATTGAGAGAAATCTTTCTGAAATACGTCAGGGGGTTCCAGCCTCAGGTGCAGTAGTCTTCCTGCCATTCTGGACCCTCAGCACACACCATACTTTGGTTGGAGATGCCTTGAGGGTGGGCTGGGGTAATGAGGAGGCCAAGGCCTGGACACCCAGGCTGTTGGGCGTCTGCCCTTCTCTGACCTTCCCTGTTGCCTCACACGAGGTCCCTCTTGGGGTGTGTGCAGTTCCCTCTGCTCAGAAGAGTCTGGGGGAATGAAATGCCTGTGTGCCTGTTCTGTTTGGCTGTCAGAATTCTGCCCTATGAACATGTTGGGGGATGGTGAGGGGGGTGTTCTGTATTGATACCCAAGATTATTTGTGGAAATGTGTGTGTGTGTGTGTGTGTACAAAGTGCCTGACATTAAGCTTTGGATGGCTGAGGCATCCACTTCAAAGACATCCATCTCCAATAAACTCATTGCCAGCCACACAACTAGGTAAAGAACCCAGCTGTCCCGCCCTGACGGCCCTCTTTTAGAAAGCCCTAGGTGACCAGATAATGGGTGTTGGAGTGACCCTGCTTCTCCCTTTCTGCACTTTAATTCTTGCTCTTATATTCACCAATAAAGAGTGAACCTGTGAAACCAACCTTCAGCCCCAATAAAGGCAGAGCCCCAGAGCTGCTCTCGCTCGGCCCCAAGACCTCATTGTGTGGCCCTGGGCATGCCCACCGTGTACCCTGTGGAATCTGTGGGTAATACACCTTGATTTTTCAAAGTTCCCTGATGGTTGCTGTTGAGGTGCATCGTGCAATCATAATAAGAACCACAAGGGCTGGTCCAGCCACGACACTGGCTCCAAGTGGGGAAATGTCAGTGGGGAGGGGGCCACTGCAGGTTAGTGTCCCCAAGCATTCCTAGCTGAGAGCAGCAATATTGACAGGCGGACACCATCATAAAACCGTGCATCTACATATATGTATACATGTAATTTTTTTTTTTGCGGTACGCTGGCCTCTCACTGCTGTGGCCTCTCCCGTTGTGGAGCACAGGCTCCGGACGCGCAGGCTCAGCAGCCATGGCTCACGGGCCCAGCCGCTCTGCGGCATGTGGGATCCTCCTGGACCGGGGCACGAACCCACATCCCCTGCATCGGCAGGTGGACTCTCAACCACTGCGCCACAAGAGAAGCCCTATATACGTAATTTTTAAAAGAATAGCTTGAGAGTTACAGAAAAGTTGCAAAGATAGTGCAGAGTTTCCATGAATCTCAAACTCAGTTCCCCCATTTTTATAGTACATTTGTTACAATTAATAAACCAATGTTGATGTATTATTATTGACTAAACACTCATTATTCAGATTTCACTAGTTTTCCCCTAATATCCTTTTTCTCTTCCAGAACAGGACACCACATCATATTTAGTTTTCACGTCTCCTTGGGTGCCTCTGGGCTGTGACAATTGCTCAGACTTGTTTTGTTTTGCTGACCTTGACAGTTTTGAGGAGAACTGGTCAGGTAGTCTGCAGACTGTCCCTCTGTTGGGATTTGTCTGGTGTTTCTCTCATGGTTAGACTGGGTGATGGGATCTCGGGAGGAACCACAGAGGTGCAGTCCTCCTATCACATGGTATCAGGGGTACCTGCTGTCAACACGACCCACCGCTGCTGATGCTGACCTTGGTCACCTGGCTGAGTCAGTCACTTTTCTCTCCTGGAGATTTACTCCCTTTTTCCCTTTCCAATCTGTCCTCTTTGGAAGGAACTCGCTATGCCCAACACACACTTAAGGGGAGGGGAGCTATGCTCTACCTCCTTGAGGGGAAGTAGCTACATAAATTATTAGGAATCCCTCTGTAAGGGAGATCTATCTATTCTTACCCATTTATTTATTTATTCCATCATTTATTTATATTAGTACAAAATCATGGGTTTTCTCTTTATACTTTGGGTTGTATTTATTTTGTTGCTTAAATTGATCTGGCTTTGACCATTGAGCACTCTTTCAGTTGGCTCCTGTGTTCCTTTGATATCCCCATCGTTTTGATTTTTTGAGCACTTTCTTATTTTCTGGCAACTTGTACATGTCCTGCTCCAGCCCTAGAATCAGCAGTTTCTCTAAGGAGCTCTGGTTCCTTTTATTGGAGAATGGTATCTAGAAACCAAGATCTGGCTTCTGGGTGTGCTCATTGCTACTGGGATATCATAGCTTCTAGGCCCTCAGTAGACAGAGCAAGGAAATAAAAGTATGTTTACTAACTAAAAGGTGTTTTCAGACCAATTTCTAGTGTGTGTGTGTGTGTGTGTGTGTGTGGTTTCCTCACACATGCAAGGAATTCTTCAGATACCAGCTGGGTGTCCTGCAGTTCAACTCAATTAGGATGCTATCTACCTGGAGATAGTGTCAGGTCCCGCAGGTTAATGGTTCAGTCCCCAAAGACTGCCTTCTCCCCATTTCAGAATGAATTGCAAATCCAGGTTGTTATCTGTTCTTCTGACAAATCAGCTATGAATCAGAGGTTCCAGTGACCCCCTCCTTGGGTTTGATTAATTTACTAGAGCAGCTCACAGAACTCAGAGAAATTTTATTTATTAGATTACTGGTTTACTATAAAAGGATGTAACTTAGAACATCCAGATAGAAGAGATACACAAGGGAAGGTATGGGGCATGGAGCTTCCATGCACTCTCCAGGCATGCCACTCTCCCTGAATCTCCACATGTACCAATCCAGAAGCTCTCTGAACCCTCTCCTTTTGGGTTTTTAAGGAAGCTTTATTCCATAGGCATGAATGATTAAATCACTGGCCACTGGACATCGATTCAGTTTCCAGTCCCTTCCCCAGAGTTCAGAGGGGTGGGGCTGAAAGTTCCCACCCTCTAATCACATGGTTGGTTTTCTTGACCACCAGTCCCCATCCTTAGGAGTAGTCCCAAAGTCACCTAATTTTTTTGTTCGTCTGTTTTTAAAAGTCGGGTTTATTAAGACATAATTTACATATAGAAAATTACTCTTTTCAATGTACAGTTTGATGAGTTTTAATAAATATATGCAGTAAGTGTAATCATCATAGTCAAGACACAGAAAATCTCCATCACCCCCAAAAGTTTCCTTGGGCACTGATGCGATCTACCCTCTCCCCCAACACACAGCTCTGATTTCTGTCCTTATAATTTTGCTCTTTGTAGATTGACATATAGATAGAATCATACAGTATGTAGCCAAAGTCACCTCATTAACATAAGATATACCTTTGCTGCTCTCATCATTAAGAAATTCCAAGGTTTTTAGGAGCTCTGTGTCAGAAATGGAGATGAAGACCAAATACATATTTCTTTTAATCACAATATCACACTAACCCATGTATACATGCACATTATGTTTCATCTATCTCTTGTCTCTCCATCTATATCCATATTAAGTTAAACATGAGTTCATACTCATATCTCCAGCTCTAATCCAGTACCATATGGATCATTCTAGCCTCCTCTCCCTGCTTTTCTGTAACCTTCACTTCAAAATTGGGAAACCCAGATACCACTATCTTCCAACCATTTACTTGTTTTTTCAATCCTAGCGTATATGTACAGTTTCAGAATTGTTTCAGAAGGAAGCAACTTTACCAACTAGAGTACAATGCCTATGTGAAATTTCTTTTATCTTTAGTCCAACAGACTCCACACATTTCCAAATGCACCTTAGATCAGCACCTCCCCCACCTCTTCAGTGAGGTTATGTCAGGCGCTTGTATTACAGTCAGTCTTTTGTCACAGTCTCCATGCCACCTTGGAATCCCCTGACTTCCTAATTGATTTTTAAAAAATTTACTTGCATTAAGGTTTACTCTTTGTGATGTAAAAGTCTATGGGTTTTGACAAATGCATGGTGTCATGTATCTACCAGGATCATACAGAATTAGTGCGCCGTCCTAAAATACTCCCTGTGCTTCACCAACTCGACCTCTTCCATCCCTAAACCTCTGGCAACCACGGATCTGTTTTCCATCTCTATACTTTTGCCTTTTCCTGAGTGTCATATAATTGAAATCATAAAGTAGACGGCCTTTTAAAACTGATTTATTTCACTTAGTAATATGCATTTAAGGTTCCTCCATATCTCTTTGTGGCTTGGTAGCTTATTTCTTTTTAGCACTGAATGCTGAATAATGCCCCATTGTCTGGACCTATCACAGTTTGTTTATCCATTCACCTACTGAAGGACATCTTGGTTGCTTTTAGTTTTTGGCAATTATTAATAAAGCTGCTATGAACATTCTTGTACAGGCTTTTGTGTGGACAAGTTTTCAACACACTTGGGTAAATACCAAGGTGTGTGATTGTTGGATCATATGGTAAGAGTGTGTTTATCCTTGTAAGAAACTGCCCAGCTGTCTCCCAAAGTGGCTGTACCACGTTGCATTGCCACTAGCAATGGGTAGGGGCTCCCGTTGCTCCACACTCTCAACAGCATTTGGTGTTGTCAGGGTTCTGGATTTTAGCCATTCCAATCGATGTGAATTGGTATCTCATGGAAGTGTAGTTTTAAGTCCACCCTTTATAGATGGAGAGTGTTTGTGTGTCCAGTGTGCTCAGCAATCCCTCATGGTCAGGTGAACCTTTGTGAAATACATGGAGAGTTCTGCAATCCTATTAATGGTCTTTGTTCCCTCCTGTTCGGGGTGGGTCCCCAGGCCTTTGCCTTTTTCAGTTCACTGTTAGTGTATATGCAACTGTCTTTATGAAAAGCACTCTGAAAAACCTAGAAGCACAATTAATCCATGAGTAATTTATTGTTTATGCAGTCGTTACCCAAGCTGGTAATGTGACTCTAGTGCAGGAAATAGAGATCTTCCCTTCCCGATAAATTGGCCGATCTTCACTGCAATGGGCATCTGTTTTCAGGAGTGGGTGATAAATAATCACCACTAAATTACAGGCAGACTTTCTTCCTTTATTTTAAAAATATGGATTGTGGTTTCCAACTAGGAGGCGAAGGCAGCAGAATGAGAAGCAGCTCTGACTTGAAGGAAGTTGAGCGGAAACACAAGTGGACTCCAGGTGAGGCATCTGAATGAAGCTTTTTCTTTCTGTTTCTTTTCCCTTTTTTTCCTATTTGTTTGTGTCAGTTTTTCAAAAGTGCCTGTTGATTTGATTTTTGAGATATGAGGCTTTCAACTTTTCTTGCAGTATTTCTCAGCAGAGCAGAAAAGCTGAATCCTATTAAAATGATTCAAATACCCTGGATGTGTGTGTGCACATGTGCACATTTTTGGATAACTTTGGAGAAGATTTTGGAGCACGTTGAGCCCAGACCTGGATATTTACAGAAAAGTAACCAGGGCTCCATTCAAAGACACGCCCCTTGTGGGATGAGACAGATCAAGAAAACAGCTGGCCATTCAAAGCCAGTCTTTGTGCTCAGGAGGTAGGCTTGGGCAGGAGCAGGGAAGGCAGCTGGGCTGGTTACAAAGGACCCTGGGGAGCATCAGAGCCCCTGGAAGACCCTGTTCAGGCCCTCCCTCCTTGCAGGAGAGGCTGGACTTGTGGCAAATTGCCTGCTAGGGACCTGGAGCCCACATAGTAGGGATAACAAAGAGGAAGCACCTGGAACTCCTTGGCAGGAGTGAGGCCCAGTGAGGTCCTGGCTCGCCAAGATCATGTAGCTGGGAAGTGGCAGCTGGGTTCTCCGACTTGGCCTGTATGCCTAAGAAGGTGGCTGATAATAGCTTGTGCTCTTTGGCTGCTAAGTGATCCATACATTGCGAGGTGTTTCCAATACAAGGTAGAAACATGCATTAGTGAATTCCTCAAGTGAGGGCTTTGGGGACTCCCCCCATCACAGTGTCCATCCAGCCATTCAAACAGTGTTTACTGAGTGCCTCCTGTGGGACAGGCCCTGCTCAGTGCTGACAATCAGCAAGGCAAAGCCCCTATTCTCCTGGAACTTGCTCGGGGGGTGGGGGTGGTCCAGGTGTCCCGGGGAACCATCTGCCTCAGAGAATCCTGGCTGACCCCACTGCCTCCATCCGGCATTCCCCACTCCTTCAGGGGGCTCAGCCATGTTCCCAAGGCTGCTGCAGCTTCCAAGGACCCCCTGAGCCACGCTCTCGGTCCTCAGACTTTCTGAGCTGGTTTGAGAAGGGAGCACCAGGTGGGTGGGCGGGGGTTGACTCTGAGCATCCAGCCTGAAGCTATCACCTGCTTCTCTGCCCACAGGCATAAGATCTCTTTCCTCTCCTGCCCCCCTTATTGGTCTCCACTCAACAAACATTTATTGGTCACTGACTGTATGCTAAGTTCTGCGCTGGACAGATGCTTAAAAAGGGGAAGAGGTTGTGTGAGGTCCCAGCCCTCAGGGCCCTTGGTCTTTGCTCGGTCAAAGTCATTGTGGACAGTGCTGTGATGAAGAAACCCCGGGCTCGAGGAATGGGCCCTGCTTCCAGCCCTTCTCCCAGGGACTGCTGCCATAATGGGGCAAGTGGGCAGAGTTCACAGTTTGCGGGCATCAGGGGCTCCCCCTGTTCAGGTGGAGGATGCCAAGGTGTCAGACCCCCAGACTTCCAGGCTGAATGGTTCCTGGGCACCCAGGAATCCTCACCCGGGCCCGTCTCCTGTTGGGGGGGGGTAGAAGTCAGCAGAATGCCTCTGCTCGTGCTGGCAAGACCTGCCTGGCCCTGGGCGCTTGGGCTTCTATTAAATTGTTAATACAACCATCAGAGTGTCAGCATATTATCTCCCTGCCTGGGAGGGATCAGATGGTACCCACACATCCGTCACTTCATTTTTATTTATCTGGCTTTCATCTTGATGGGTAACAAGTTTATACAAAGTCCCAGTGGATGGAGAGACACAGGAACCAGGAGACAACCCCACGGGGGTTTCATGTGGGCAACCCCAGGCTGTTTGGGGGTCCTGCAGGGGTCATTCCAACACCAGGAGCGACAGTGAGGTCAGGCTACAGCTGATCCACCAGGCACTGACCTGTGTTGGCTGGTTCCTCGTTCACCAGCCCTCCTGTCATGTGCATGTGGACAGCTCGGATGCCAGGGGCTGCGCTCGGTGCTGGAGACGGTGGTAAGGAACGCAGATGCCACCCACGCCTTTGCGGGGTTGAAGGTTTTGAGAGCAGAGGCCCTCAGTCATGGGCGGTTCTGTCCCCAGGGGATGTTTGGCCAAGTCTGGATCATTTTTGGTTGTCATAACTGTGAGTGGGGAGGGACTCTACTGGCATCCAGTGAGTGGAAGCCAGGACACTGCTAAGGGCTGTGCAGTTCCCAGGGTAGCTCCTCAAACAGAGACTGACCCAGCCCCTGTGTGATGGAGCTCCTGGAAGAAAGATGGGCTTCGGGCAGGGCCTGTTGATGTGTCTTGTTAAACTGACATCCTGCAAGCAAGTAGGGTAAATTAGCAGGGGGAGGCGTGTGTGTGTGTTTGTGTTTGTGTGTGTGTGTGCGCATGTGTGTTTGCTTTTTGGGAAGGGAGTGAGGGAGGGGATGAGAGGAGCATCTCATGGTGCCCTGGCACATCCTGGAGTCGGAGTGGATGGGAAAACCCATCAGGAGGGCCTGTGGTCTCTGCTGAGATTCCAGTCTCTGCTTTTAGATTGTTTAAGCACTATTATGACAGGCTCAGGTTTAAAAAAAACCCTGACTGCCTTGTAGAGACTCCTTATATTTCGATTCCTGGGGCTGCCATCACAAATGACCACAGACTGGGGGCCTTAGACAACCTAAGTCCATTCTCTCTCAGTCTGGAGGCCAGACGTCTGAGATCAAGGTGTGGGCCGGGTTGGTTCCTCCTGAGGCCTCTCTCCTTGGTTTGTAGACAGCCGCCTTCTCCTTGTGTCCTCACATCATCTTCCCTTTGTTTGCGTCTCTCTCTGGGTCCAAATTTCCCCTTTTAATAAGGACACCTTCATACTGGATGAGGGTCCACCCTGATGACCTGGCTTTAACTTGATCACCTCCATAGAGACCCTCTCTCCAAATAAAGTCACATTCTGAGGTCCTGGGGATGAGTACCCCAACATGTCTTCTTTTGGGGCAGGAGAAGTGTGAGAGGCAGGGAGATGGGTTATGTTGTCAAGATCAGGTGTGAAGGGAAGTGACTGGGACAGGAGATGGTGGCAGTGGAGGGGTGGGCAGATGGCCTGGGAGGGGCCTGGGGTTAGAGTCCTTGTGGGTAGGGCCTGGGTTAATTGGGTCCCATGGGGTCTTCTTTAGAGAAACTACCTCGGATAGGTTTTAGCTTCATTTCTCTTTGTTGTTAAAAGTACAGCCTTGATGTATTAGAGGAAATTTGACAAAGGACCAATTTCACGCTGAGCCTCCATAACTTTGCGCAACTGTTTTCAAACGCCTAACTCTTAGCCCCAGGCATAAATTAAAAAAATAATTTATTTGGTCTCAATAAAGTCATGCATACTGATTGTAGGACATAGATGATTCAGAAAGTCTGGAAAAGCATAAATTATAAGACAAAAATCACCCATAGTCATGTAAATGGCAACATGGAATTCCTTCGAATGGGTACTTAACTGCTTTCCCCAGGTTGGAGGTTTGAATTATTGTAAAAACTTTCACTGTATGTTAAAATGTCAGCTTCCCCCGACCTCATATCACAAAAGTGTTTGTCTGCAAATTGAAAGAGGCACTTCATCAGTATTATACTTTGCATTTCTTTATTCAAGGAGGGTCACTCTCTCCTGTTTTGCTGTCTCGCCTGAATGGAGCCAGCCTGACTTTGTCCTCCTCCCTTCATTCACTGGGTCTTGGGGATGTTCCTGTAGCCCCACAGGAGTTCACTGTGAAGCAAGAGGGATTTCTTCCAAAAGAGAGTAGATGCCAATTAAAACCAGCCCTGGGGGCTTCCCTGGTGGCGCAGTGGTTGGGAGTCCACGTGCCGATGCAGGGGACACGGGTTCGTGCCCCGGTCCGGGAAGATCCCACATGCCGTGGAGCGGCTGGGCCTGTGAGCCATGGCCACTGAGACCAGCCCTGGGAATTCACCCACCCTGACCCAGCCCTCAGTGTGGCTCCAACCACACGCCCTGCCCAGTTGTCCCCGCTCCACGTGAGGAACAAGGGGGCCTCAGACCCATGGTTTGTCTCATTCGGTCCTCGCTGCCGGGGGAAGAACTCCAGTGATTTGCCCACGTCATGCTGGGAGCTGGCTGAGCTGGGATCTGAACCCCATTGTCAGACCCCAAGCCCCAGGTCCACGCCCCTGTGCCCTCCTGCCTCCCTGTGGGCTCCTGGGACACCTTCTGTTTTCTGAGGGTCCCACTGCTTGTGGAGGTCCTGCCTACTCAGCCCTGGGTCTTACCTGGTTCTACTCTCTGCTTATAACCCAGGTTGGAGCCCATGTGTCTCTGCCATCACGGAAGACGAGCAGCCTTAAGTTCTCCAGAGGGAAACCTGGTCAGCCTGGGCATCAGACTGCAGAAGGGAGATTCTCCAACATGGATGGGAAAAGTTGGTGTGCCAGGGACCAATGCACCTTCACCTTTATCTGCACAGCGGTGTGATTATTTCCATTCTACAGATGAGGAAGCAAAGCTGGAGATGCTAAGTAATTGCACCTAAGGTCTGGCCGCGAACAGCATCAGAGCCGGGGTCTGAACTCTGCCCCTCCTGCCGCGCTGCTCCTCCCAGCCAGGGCGGCCTTCAGGGACTGCATCGGCCTCCTGTCCTGGCTTCAGCACTGCCAGTGTGATCACCTTTGATCACACACACACGTTCACACACCCACGTGGACCCACACTTTATACACACGCACACTCATACACACATAAAGACTTGCACATTTACACATACATGCTCGTACACACACACACACACACTCACTCACGCTCATGCTTTGCTTCGTCTGGCTCTCTCCACATTTATGATTGTCTCCAGACACTGGGGCCGTACAAGGTCTTTATCTCGCTGGGATACCGACTCTTCGTCATGTTTGATGCTGTTATTTCCCCTGGTCCATTGTTTCTCTTTTTGTTCTAGTTTTGTGTGCTTTCACTGTACAGCTGCCTCCTTTCCTCCTTATTTTTCACTGCCTCCTTCTAGATGTGTTTCTGTTACCGATGACTGCAAATCGTTTTCAGAGGAACATGCTGACTCACACAGGTGTACGGAGCTCCACTGGGTGGTCTTGGCTGCTGGAGCCTGAAGGTTCCCTTGGAGGGTCCCAGCCACGGCTGGCCCAGGGGACAGGCATCTGTGGAGAAGAGGGGGTGGTAGGAATGACGGGGGCTGGGGCAGGGCAGTGGTCATCACGGCTCCTCAGCGGGTTTGTACGCAAAAAAGGGTGATCTTTCAACACTGGCGTGATAAAAAGACACTTCCCAGGAACTATTTTTCTGGTGACTTCATGTGGCTTCAGACACAGGGAGACTCTTTCAAGGGTTTGCAAACAGTTTCCCTTCCACTGAAAAGGGTAAATTTCATGCCCTCTCTATGGATCCTGGGAGAAGCTATTCTTAGAACTAGTCTGAAAAATTCTATATGCTTAGAAATGCCATAGATTGCAGAAAATTTGAAGGGGAGGGAAACTATAATTCCTCTAAACAATTGTCGTCTTCTATTGAACAGAGATATCATTAGTTCTATTTTTAATCAGCAAATGCTATATTTCCAAATATAAATATTAAGGGGCTCTGCCAGCCCTCAGCCCACTTGGGAGGGGAGCCCTGGAGCCTTGGTCTTGCCAGCAGGGCTTGGCCAGGATTTTGGGTGAGGCACAGGGGCCTCGACCCCAGGTCTGCCCACGGCCCCTCTGGCTCAGGTGTCTATGAGCTAAAAAGACAAGTTGCCTGCACCCCCTGCCCCAGACAGGAGAGCGGAACAGGGACAGGGTCTCCCTAATAAATGATCTCATCCTGAAGGGGGCAGAGTGGGGACCAGAGAGCACACCTGTTTGTGGCAGTCCTGAAACCCCACTGGGCAAATGTTTCGAGGTGTCAACCCTGCTGTGGGTGGGGAATGTTTTTTGGTTAGGCCCCAATTCTGCTCCCAGGGGGCAGCTCCCTTGGACCCCTGCAGCGTCTGGCTCCAGCCATTGGCTTTCCTGGTGCCCTCCTCAGCTGCATCTGAAGCAGGCCTCGGGGACTGTGCTCTGCATGGAGGGTGAGCATGGAGGGTGAGCAGCTTTCCCAGGTGTCTCCCTGCCTGGAGAAGAGCAGGGCTCTTGCTTCAGATGCCACAGTGCTCTGCTCCCCAGTGCCGACTGTCCTTGTAGACGTACAGCCATCTCAAACATGTGGTGACTTCCCCTTCTCCAGCCCAGTAAGCTCTGTATTCCAATAGCCAAAGTCACACTTCCTCTGGAGGCATGATTCTCACATTCTCTCTATTTCTTTCCCTTCTCGCCCCCTTGCTTCCCTCTGGTCTCTCCTCCTGAGACATAATCACACTTTCTTGTCATACCAGGCTTGGTTGGAAGAGCCACACATATGGACTTTTTTCCATGGGCTACTCTGTCCAGCTGGAAGGATGTACTGGGTACAACACTCCTGGCTGGACTATTATCCTGAGCCACTGAATGCTTTCATTTATCCCTGGAGGGGACACCACTCCCTTGATTTGGTCCTTCACCACATGGCTCAGTTTCAGTCTTTTCTCAAAGTGTTTACTTTTACCACTTGTGTTTGGGAAGAACTTGGCTCTTCCAGACCTACGAATTCCTGAATTTGGGAATTCCATGGGCTCCCTTTCATTTGTGTCTGCAAACCAGCCATTTCCTTTCTGATCTCACCTCTTTCTTGCAACGCTTTGCCAAATTCTGACAGCAACCAGAGCACGCTCTTCAGTCCCCTTTCCAGCCCCTCCCCCAGGGCAACAGCTGCGCTGGGTACATGATTTACTCTTCAGGTCACCAAAGGTGACAGGGTTCCCAAATGTCTCACCACCACATAACAGGGGCCACCATCTTCCCGGCCTTCAGTATCAGTTTCCTAAACTCGTTGCCTGATCTCAAAGCCCAAGCTGCAGAGTTTGGATTTTTGTTACAGCAGCATCTTACTTCTAGGATCAACTCCTGTATTCGTTAAAATGGGCTTGATTTTGATGAAGTGGCGACTAGCCCCGAGATTTCAGTGGCTCAAGCAATAGAGGCTTATCTCTCACTCTGCTCCATGTCCATGTTGGGTTGGCTGGGGGCTCTGATGCATGACGTCCATGCTGGGAAGTAGGGTGCAGAGACTTAACCATCTGCAGTATTACTGGGCACCAATGGCCAGGTGAAGGCAGCATGGCGGCTTACAGACTTCTACTCTCCTGCCATTGGTCAAAGCATGTCACGTGATCAAACCTAACTTCTGCTCCCATTCCATTGGCCCAAATAAGTCACATGACCATACAACTTCTGCTCCAATTCCATTGGCCAAAGCAAGTCACATGACCATACCTAACTTCTATTCTCATTCTTCTATTCTACTTCTCATAATCATACTTCTATTCTCATTCCATTGGCCAGAGCAAGTCACATGACCATACCTAACTTCTGCTCCCATTCCATTGGCCCAAATATGGCACATGACCCTACAACTTCTGCTCCAATTCCATTGGTGAAGCAGGTCACATAATTATAGCCAACTTCTGTTCTCATTTCACTGGCCAAATCAAGTCACCTGACCATACCTGACTCCAGGAAGGGTAGGGGAAACAGATTCTCTTCTGAGAAGGAGAGAACCTGGATGTTGGGAGCAGCTCTAAAGAAGGTTGCAGGATTTAAACAATAATAATGGTTTCTTTGGTCTTTCCTCCTGCCAAATAAAGACTCAGTTCCTTCTACAGTTTCTCATACAATATTCCACACCCAGCTTTTCCCCAGAAGCCTTCTCTGGATGCCTCCAGTTCCTCACCCTGCTGCTTAGAAGCTGTTATTCTCATATAATGCAACCCTCAGATCTGAAACCTGGCACTATGGGAAGAGCCAAGAACAAGACTGGATGTGACCTGTGTCCACATAATGGTTCAGGTGGCAGGGTGGCCAGTGCAGAAGAGGGAGGAGCCGGGAGTGCCGTGTCCCCAAGGGAGCGGGTGCTTTCTTCTAGGCTGTTTTCATAGATTTAACCTCAAACTCCCACATCCCCACCCAGGAGGGGCTCTGGGATGAATCTCTGCCCTCTCTCTTGCTCTCTTGCAGTGTCACAGCAACATGGGCAGTGTGGCCTGGGTCTCTGAGAAGCCCCATAGTCGAGATACCTCTTGCATTTGGATTTTGTGATTTTCCTCAACCTGGTGTTTTCCCAACCTATTTGATGAGACAGCCCTCTCTCGCCCCCATCCAGGGCAGCCTGGAAGTACTGCTGTCACAGGACTAGAGGCTCACCCGTCCTGGTGGAAAGAGCCTTCCCAAGTCAGCACACTGCTGCAGGCTCTGGCGGCCGGGCACAGGCTCAGCGATGGTCTGGCTGTTAATCAAAGCAGACAGCTGTTTATTGTTCGGTGTGCTCCAGAGCTGGAGAGATTCTTCCTTAATTATAATTTAGAGATTTCATCCAAATGAATTAGTAACTGCTGCAGCCCACCCCCACTTCCTGCCACCCCCCTGCAGTATGTCCTCCCCTCTCTGGTGCGTAATTCTACTCGTGCTGTGCTTCCCAGACCTGCTGGACTCTTCCTTACAGCCTGGGGTCCCTCAGGTCAGCTTCCAAAGCTTGAAGGAGGTGTAGGCAAAAAACGCGCAAACCAAACTCTCTGAGAATTTGTCTCTGGGACTTTGAGATCTTTGTATCTCTGTGCCTGAGATGTAGCAATTGCTCAATTCCTGCTTTTGGAATTTAATTTACTTCTTTGAAAAGCAGGATGCTATTTCCTGTTCAGATGGCTGCTGTCTGCTTCCCAGGAAGAACTGGGGTGGGGGGCTGCCTGCCAAATATTCCCATCACCCATCAACCCAGCCACACATGGCTCCTGGAACAGCCACCTCAGAGGAACTTTTAATCACCTGACAAAGGAACAAAATGACAAATGGAATCCCTTGTTTGACCGACCTCTGTCTGCAGGGCTGCTTTGCCAGGCTCCCTCCTGGCCTCAGCCTGTGCCACCGGCCCCAGGCCCTGACATTAATCGGCTCTCTTTCCAAAAGGTCACAGTCTTCTCTTCGAACATTTTAAAAGGCAGTGAGCAAATCACACGATTTTAAAATCGTTATACCCGGTGTCCTCATGTGTCTTCTGGCCAATGTCCTAAGGGTGTGTGATGTGATAAAACAGCTCAGGTACAGTTTGTTAATTCATTCAGCAAATCTGTATTTTGACTGAACACCCTACATCACCCGTGCCTGGCAGTGGGCTAACTTCGGGGATGCATAGAGGCATAAGCCTGGGTCCTTGCCTTCCAGGGGCACATGGTCTGCTGGCAGGGAGAGGTGGGCAGACACTGGCAGGCTCTGTGTGGGGCCCGGTGCGTTGCGACGGAGGGAGCCATCAGCCGTTCTGCATCCAAGAGGGCAGGGAAGGTGTCACAGAGGAGCTGAAATGCTGGGAAGTGCCAGGAGAGGCTGGATCAGACACAGGGCCCTGTGCAGGCCATGCTGAAGCTTTTCTGATGCCTGTGCATCAATCCCCGGGTGTCTGGTAAAGGGCAGGTTGTGCCCCAGCAGATCCGGGGTGGGGCCTGAGATTCTGAATTCCCAGCAAGTTCCCAGGGGCGACTGATGCTGCTGGGCTGAGGACCATGAAGATGGAGACAGGCGGAAAGTTGTGGTGTGGCAGTGAGAAGGATCCAGAGCATCGAAGGTCCTTATGGGTGTAGCGGAGTGTGGATGGGGGGCAGGGGAAGAGAGGAAGGGTCCCATATTCAGGGCTTCATATGCCCCGAAGAGTGCCAGTTTCTTCTTTGGGTTACTGGAACGTTCTTCTCAGTTGCCTACCTGAGCCCTCATCCTATTGCTTATGGCTCATCAGGTGTGTTCTCTTTCCTCCTTTAGCACATGCAGAGCTGGGGTGGGTCACGATCTTCTCTTCCTGACACCCGAGGGTGACTGGATCCACCTGCCTTCTCTGGGTTCTCCCAGGTCTTATTCACCTAACTTTGAATCTCTGTGCCTGAGATGTAGGGATTGCTCAATTCCTGCTTTTGGAATTTAAATTACTTCTTTGTCTATGCATTTAAAACTTCTTTGCTTGCTGGCTGGCACTGGGGTCCCATGACAGTGGGCAAGGTTGCTATGTCTGGTTGTCCAGGTTGGACACTGCCGGAGGTGCCCTGCCAACATGGCCCGAGCTGGGTGGGAGTTTTCCTAGTGAGGAAGTGTGTGCCAGGGCCTCCAGTCTTTGGGCCTAAAGTAGCATCTTGCCACCAGCCGTTGCTCCCTGCTTCATCCCAATCTCGCAAAGGCCCTTGGCAGGTCCTGGTCTGGGACCTGATCAAAGTGAGGAGTGGCAATGTCATCCATCTAAGATGGTTGTGCTAATGTCACGCCCGGGCTCTGATTCTTCTATCCAGGCACGTAACACACTTGCTGTGGCTTCATGCCTTAGTACACGCATGCTCGCGATGGGTGGGGTGGTCTCCAATACTTGGCTTCCCGCTGGGGTTCCAGGTAAGGGATGACCAGGGGGACATGGGGGGTGATTGGCACTGGGTGAGTTGGTTGACGCTGAGCTGGTGCGTGGCCTGAAAGTCTTGTGGCAACAGGAGGTCCCGCCTGGGATCGCTAACCGGGAGAATGCGACTCCTGCAGGGCTTGTGAGCCTTCCGTTGCAGTGTGAGGGGAAGCTTCGCGGTGACATGTCCTCCCAGCCTCCCCAAGCCTGACAGATGGGTCCAGATTCAAACGTGACGGACGCACAGTGATAACCCATCCCAGTCATCTCTTGCTTTTCACAGAGCAGCTCACGATGCACTGGCCACTCCCTCCTAGTGTGGGGTTCCAGAACTCCCGACGGTGCCTCTAGGTGGCAGTCCTGTTGGGTCTGGGCTGGGGGCTCAGGACAGCCAGAGGGAAGCAACAGGCCACAGCACAGCCACCTTAATTTCAGCGCCCTTCATAACTGCCTTTGTGTGGCCCTCAGTGGTGCCTTCTGCTTGGACGATGATATCTGGGCGGAGCCAGGGGCGCTGAGCCACGGACAACTGTTACCATTTCAACGAGGGCCCTGGGCTCAACTTCTCAGCGTTCTGTTCCCCCGTGGCTCCTTCTGCCAGGGGCAGGGTCACTCTCTCTCCTTCCCCTCGACATCTTTGCAAAGGAGCTTCTTGGTCCGGATGGATTCCCTGGTGAGCGCTGCTGTCCTGGGCTGGAGGGTTGGGCGGCGTTTACACCAAGAGCTTAAAACCTCAGACAATAAGAGTGGAAAATGCACACCTTTGAGCACTGGGTACAGAGTCAGGCCTGGAAAGGTTTCAGCTGAAGGCGCTCCTGGCTGCTCTTTCTCTCTCCTTCCTGCTCCTTTTCTCCTAATTGCTGCTCCATCCTCTCAAGGGTTCTTTATCCTTTCCCACCAGGAACCAGGAAACCATCTGGTTAAGGTCCCAGGCTCCAGAGCCCATGTGGTTCAAACCCTGGCTGCGTAGCTTACAAGCTCTGTGCGTTGGGGCCAGTTCCTTAGTTAGCCTGATCCTCAGTTTCCAATTCTGCAAAATGAGGACATCAAATGCGGTTGCTGTGAATGTGAACGGGGGACGTTGTGGGAAGGTGCTCACGGCAGCATGTGGCCTGCGGTGAGCACTCTGTGCACTGATCACGCCGGTGACTCAGCGAGGCTGTGGAGGTGCAGGCAGCCTGAAGCCGGGGCTCTTCTGTGACTTCTGAATCCATACGACTGCTTTCACTGGTTTTGACTCAACACAAGGTTCTCAGTTCCAAAGCTTTTCATGAAGCTAATTGCTAACACAGCGTAACAGGTAGAAGATGACACAGGCTAATCAGACAAGTTAGTAAGGGCTGGGACTCGAGCCAGGTGAACAGACAACAGGTGTTACAGGGTGGAGCAGGTGTGGTAAAATTGATGCTGACGTCATTCACTGCAGATGGAGGGCGGGGGGGAAGGAAAGAAAAGAAAGACGGGTGAGAAGGGAGGGCAATTTGCTTCCTGTTAACATCTGAGGTCTCCGTCTCCAGAACTGTGGTCCTGGGGCTCACGGGTGGGGGGT
>NW_020174791.1:263635-295724 GCF_003031525.2 Neophocaena asiaeorientalis asiaeorientalis
TGGATGCACTTAGCGGGCCAGAGGGGGAGGCACGGGTGGGCGCCTGATGGGTTTTCCGGAAGCCCTGGGCACTCTCTCCCACCCACTTGAAATATACCCTCTTTTGTTTTAAGCCTCTATGGCCTGGATGCTTTGTAAAAGCAGCTGTACTGCTGCACTGGTCCCAGCACCACCGCCCCTCCCCCCAATACTAACATGAGTCTGCTCTAGTAAGTGAACCAGGAAAGTCGTGACGCATTCCCAGATATTGACAATGGCCCTGGTACTCAGTAGGAAGGGTGGAGGAGATTAACGGAGTACCATTGGGGGCAGCTATAGGGAGGGAAATAAAACACTTCATGTTTATGCCCTGACATGTTGAGTCTTTTATTAAACTGGTACAAAGAATTCATCCTTTTATTCCTCTTAAAATGTGAATAGAATGGGGTGAGGATCCTCAGCCAATATCTTCAGTGGTTATTGGCCACTTAGGCCACAGTGAGAATGAGTTTCCAGATCCCGTCTTGAGAGTGAGGTTCTATAGAATGATGCAGAAATGGTCCTGGAGGCGGGCAGAAGACAGGATGCAGGGTGAATGGGTAGGTGGGTGAGCGGGAGGGGATGTGCAGGAAAGAGAGGCTAGTTGTCAGAGAAAACTCGGCCATCAGACTTGGGGCCGGCAGGGCCGGCTGTGGCTGCTGGAGGTTGCTCAGGTGCTCTCACTGCTGTCAGGACGGAGAAGCAGCTTGTGGAGGGGCCTGGCTGTGCTCCTCTCTGGGGAGGGGACAGAGGGAAGACTTGAGGACAGAGGTGGTCACTGCTACTGTTTCTGGAGCCTGGATTCCCTTCTCCTCTCCAGGTGGAACTAAGCCAAGTGGCTGCTTTCACTTAGCCAGCAGCATAGGGGCTGAGAAATAAATTACAGACCGTTAGTTTCACTCTAGCTGGAGAAGGACCCTCTTGGAAGCTGGAGCAGCCGCTACTGCCAGGGGTTGTGTGTGCGTGCGTGTGTTTATGTGTGTGAGATGGTGGTGGTGGGGCGTGGTGGCCAGCTGGCTAGTGAGATGAGTAGGTCGACATGGCCAGGAAGACAGGCAGGCATGGGCTGAAGGGACGAGAGAGTCCCCAGGGCAGGACAAGGGCAGTGCTTTGTCTCTCAGGGCAGCATCCCTGCACCAGGAGGATTTCTCTGCTGCTGAAGCTGGGCCCACGAAGGCTGTAATTAATCGAGACAGGACAAGATGCTTTAAAAATTTTTACGATCGATTTGCATAATGGATCTTTGTTTTATAAAAAGAAAAGAACAAAACGCAAGCTCTCAGCCAGCCTGGCAATGCTCTTCCCACAGACACAACCTGGCAGGAGTTGGCATTTCTGACCACAAAGCTTTTCTATGAAAAGTCAGGTTTATTGCCTTTTCTTGTCTGATTATCAAAATAACGCAGACTCACTGTAGAAGGCTTGGAAAATTCGGAAAGGGATAGCCACGTTTTAATATCTTGTCATAGGGAGGATCTGGCAGGGGCGGATGAGGTGTTTTTTGTTTTTACCTCAGAAGTGATCCCCTGACAACTTCTCTTGCAGCAGTACAAGCTTCCGTGGTGTTCATAAATCCCTCTGGCAGCCCAGCCGACAGCTCTGTGTACTTTTATTACCAAAGGCTAATTGCTCCATCTCTGTCTGCTCCTGGGATGGAAGAGGATGCTGAAGGTGTGGAGAGGGGAGGGTGGTGCTTTGGAGGAAAGAGGATCTCGGTGCTGACACTGCACTGGGGAAGAAGGATGGAATCAGGTAAAGTCAGGCAACTAGCGAGCGCTCCGTGTACCCCCGGCTTTGTGCAAAGTGGGCCACGTGCTTATGTCATTTAAACTTCAAAGCAGCCTAGCAGGTGGGTACTATTATTGAACCCAATTTACAGATGAGAAAACAGAGGCACAGAGAGGTTAGGGGGCTTGCTCAAGGTCACACAGCTAGTGGGAGTCAGAGCAGAGATTCAATCCAGGCAGCCTGAGTTGCCATGCCACCGAGACCAGGTGGTGCATGTACAAAAGATAATGTAAGCTGCGGTGGGCAGCTTATTAAGGCAGCCCTCTGGGGCACACCCTTGTATAGTTCCCTCTCCTTGGGTGTGGGAGGGACTGTGAATACAATGGGAAGTCATTGGCCTGATTAGGCTACATTATATGACAAGGTGAATACAGACGTGATAAAGGTCCTTAATCAGTTGACTTTAAGTTCATGAAAAGGGGGATTTTCCTGGGTGAGCCTGACCCAATCAGGGGAGCCCTTTAAAAAAGAGCCCAGAAACCAAAGAAGGAAGAAGTCAGAGAGAGCTGAAGCAGCAGATACCCTTCTGTTGACCTTGAAGAAGCTTCCATGCTGTGGAGGGGGTCCCGTGGAGGAGAATGGTGGTTGACTTTGAGGTGTTGAGGGCCTCAGTCCTACAACCACAAGGAGCTGAATTCATCCAACAAACAGTGAGTTTGGAAGCGAACCCCAAGCTTCTCACATGAGATCCCAGCCCTGGCTGTCACCTTGATTTCAGCCTGATGAGACCCAGAGCAGGGGACCCAGCTAACCTGTACCTAGACTCCTGACCCCTGGAAACTGTGAGATAATAACAAATGGGTGTGGTTGTAAACCTGCTGAGTTGGTGGTAATTTGTTACACAGCACAGATAATGAATACACATGCAAATTAATGCAAACTAGACACTAGAAGGCACAGCACCTTTACATAGCAGGTACTTAATTAGAATGGCTCTGCCCTCATCTTCATCCCAGAAGCCACCTGTCTTGAGCAAGGACTGGGTGCCTCCGGACAGACAGGTGAACTTGAAGGCAGGTGCATTTAGGTCACCTCACTCCTTTGGCAGCGTCAGGTGGCCCAGACACTTGTCACTTAGGAAAAGCCAGCTGAGACTGGATTCCTTCTCCAGCCACCAAAGGTTCTTAAGAAGCCACAGCAGTCTCACGGTTGCATAACTTTTTTCCTCTAGGCTTAGAGGCTTAGAAATGAAAATATTTTGTCTCTTTCACATGGAAGCGGGGTGTGGGTGTTGGAGTCCTGCAGATCCTTGGCTGTAATACATAGCACTGTAGGCAGCCCTATTACCAGCCCCTAAAGCATGCAATCGAGGGGAAAATGGATAATGAGATGAGGTTTGGAGAGTGTAGGAGCAGCCAGAAGATAGAAAGGGAGTCATAAACAAGTGGAAGAGAAAATATAGCAATCATGTCCTATGAACAAACACCCTGATCATCTTTCTAAGACCTCACGCCAGGCTGCCACAGGGCATATGTGTTAAGAATGACACCCTCTGCTGCTTCCGCTCCAAGTCACAGCTGAAAAACACCTCCGTGTGCTCAGCGAGATCCAGCCTCGAGAGGCAGAGGAAAGAGCTCATAAGGACTCTGAGATGATGTGATCTAAGCTGGAGGCAGCTTGGCTCTCACAGCTGAGCAAGTCCCCTGGGGCCTGATGAAGGATCCACAGAGTTAGGGTCCGGCCCACCTCCCCAGACCTCAGAGTGATACCCCCGGGCACTTGTCATCTCTTCCCCATCATCTGCCTAATCTCCTCCTATTCATCTGCGACAGTCATCTCCTCCAGGAAGCCTCCCTGACTGCAGTCTGGGTCAGGTTCCCTGTCCAGGGTTTTGTTGCTCACTGGATTTTGCTCTCAGAGCAACTATTACAACTGTGATTGCCAACCTTCTTGACTTACCATCTGACTTGTCTTCCGGACCTTAAGCTCCAGGAGGGTAGGGACAGTGTGCGGTTCATTGTTGCACCCTAGTGTCCAGTCCAGTCCTGGACACATAGAAAGAATATTTATAAAATCAAATGAAGAAAATACTGGGGATGTGGGTAAGGGACAGTGCAAGCCATCTAAGGAGGGTTGCCCTAAAGGTTTCTGCAGGTCTCTCTCTTGTCTTTTCCACCCTCATTTGGAAGCTGATGTGAACCCGACCTCCCTTGTTTTACAGAGAAGGAGACTGAAGCCCAGAGAGGCAGAGCAAGCTGATGGCACGGATCTGGGTCTAGAACCATGAAAACGGTTGTTCTGTTACATCACCTAGTCTCAGCAAAGGACTAAAGGACAGGAGGTGGAACAGACTATTGGGACAGCCTGAGCTTTTGCACCAAGTCACACTGACAGAGCCATCTGATGGAGGGTCCATTTTCTTTACAGAGGAAGCGTGTGGGTTATGCTCAATTGGGCCAGCACTAGGGTGAGGTGAGTGAGGTTCCAGGGCACACATTCAAGGAGCTGCCCACTTGAAGGGCACTTGCCTGGCTCTGAGAGTGAGCTTCTCCCTACAGTTCACCTTGTCTCAGCCCTGACACTCAATCATGTCTTAGGACCATGGAAGGTGATGCTGAAGGATTGAAGACTTGGGGACAAAGCCATCTCAGGAAGATCCATCCATCCATCTATGCATCCATCCACCATCAACCCATCTGTCCAACAAACTATCCATCCATCCATCCATCCCTCCACGTATCTGCTTCAGTGAGTTTATATTTTCAATGAATCCTTTCATTATCTATCTATCATCCATCTATCTATCTTTCTCTCTTTCTTTCTTCTCCTTCTCCTTCTTCCTTCTTCCCTCCTCTCCTCCTCTCCCTTCTTATTCTTCATCATCATCATCTATCCACACACATGTATTTACTCTGTATCTTTATGCACAGATCAGTTCCCTTTCCTTCAGATAATGGAATTCACTTCTTATTACCTGACATAAGCTCTCACCCCGGAGCCTTTGCACATTCTGTCCCCGCTTCCTGGACTGCATTTCCCTCCACTTTCAAATGCTTGTTCTTCTTTATTCTTCAGTCTCATTTCTAGGCAGTGTCTCCTCCTGTGGTCGACATTTCTGGTGCTGCAGCATCTATTCTCCATGCCTAACAGCACCTGATTTTTTTTTAAAGAACCGCCTCTCCCTATTATGAATAACCTTGATGGGGCAGCAAAAATTAAGATGTCCTCTTGACACCCATCCAAGGGGCAGGCTCATGACACAAGCCAGGCAACTGGACTCTCCCCTTCTTCACTGGACTTCCCAGGGGTTCTGTCTTGAGTAGACAGAGGAAAGGAAGGGGGAACAAATGGTTGTAAGCCCTTCATTCCATCAGCTTCACCAGGAGCGGTTTCTGCTGTCAGACCCTTGGAGGACCCCATTCCTGATCTCCTCTGAACTCTGGCCCCTACAACATCCCTTTACTCTGAGGGATATGGAAGTGGTCTTTCTTGCTTGTCCAAAGGCTCCGCAGGCCTCTCACTGTTTTGGCCTCTCCCGTTGCGGAGCACAGGCTCCGGACGCGCAGGCTCAGCGGCCATGGCTCACGGGCCCAGCCGCTCCGCGGCATGTGGGATCTTCCCGGACCGGGGCACGAACCTGCGTCCCCTGCATCGGCAGGCGGACTCTCAACCACTGCGCCACCAGGGAAGCCCGACTTTCTTTTTTAAGTCAGCCCCCTTCCCCTCCTCAGTGTCCTCCTTGTTTCCTTAATAACGATTAACACAACTTGTGTTTATTTTATTTTATGTCTATGTACTTGTTTGGTTTCTATTAGTGATGGCTGTGCATGTGTTTGCTTTCTCTCCCAGTAGAATATAAATTACAAGCTTCCTGAAGGCAGGGGCTGTGTCTGTCTTGCTCATAGTTTTCTCAGTGTCTTGCACAGTGCCAGGCACATAGTAGGCACTCAACACACATTTGCTTGATTATGATGAAATTTTGAAGTTCCTGTTAAGGAAGTTAAGTTTCCAAGTCTTCTTCTCATTTGTGGAGTCAGGGCCTGAGTACTTGCCCTTCTGAACCTCAGCTCTCTCACCTTCTGCCCCACCATCCTATTTATTTCCTGCAGTGTTTATGTGGTCCTAGATTTAAAGATGGTTTAGAAAAATAAGGCCTTGAAAGCTTGGAGTTAGAAGTTCTGGCTCTGGATCCGGAGAGACCTAGGCTCCAGTTCTGCCTCTGCATCCTTCCTGCCTGTAGGACCTTGAGCCTCAGGGTTCTCATCCCTAAAATGGGAATAACAGCACCTCCATCAAAGGGTTGCTGTGAGGATTAAATAAGGTACAACGGGAAAGAGCTTAGCACAGTGTCTGGCATCTGGAAAGCATTCAATAAATATTGGGTGAATAAGAAAGAATGCATGAATGAAGTTTGAAAAAGTATCTGTACTTGGAAGAAAATGTTCTACCTTAGAATCCTGATGAGCCACAATGCATTTAAAATGCCTGCTGTTGTCATCATCCCATTATTACTCCTCAGCTCCTCTCTCCTTCCTCCCCAGCCTCCGCCCGTCTGTGCCCACCTGGCAAATCACAGGGAGCTATTTTTACACTTCACGTAGTGGAACGGTAGCAGATTAACAGCGCCAGAGATGTCCATTGCTTCTATTAATATTAAACAGGGTATTAATTTTACCAGTAACTGAAACATTAAACATGTATATCCATTAGCGGTCATTATTTTCATCTCCAGAAACTGTCTAGCATATTCCAAGAATAGGTCTGCTCCACTCTTCTCTATATTCTTTTCCTAAATTCACTGGTGAACCAGGGATCATGTTTTTTATTTCCCCGAGGGGATGTAGATAATTATAAACTCATAGCTGTTGAGGGAGAAAGTCTGAGAAACCATCATATTCAATTCCCTGATTCAGTACTGTAAGACTCTCAAGACTAGACCTGCAGCATGTGGAGTGCTTGCTGAGAGTGGTCTTTCTAAGACTCTTCTTCTCATAGGGCTGCCATCCTGATGTGCTGACTGTGAGCACCAGCTCTTAACGTAATTGTTAAACATCAAGATCTTGACTGCTAATGACCCTGATTGGATCTAGCTCAGCACATTTGGAATGGCGATATGAAGGGCTAAGAGTAGTTAATAATGATGGGACACATGCTATGGAGTGAGTGATAGGCAATTTACTAAGTAGTAACATAAGGACATCCAACGTGTGCTAATAACGCATAGAAGAGTGCTGATGACAACTCCCAACTACTCCTCTCTAGGAAGCTGGTGAAACCCTCAGGGTGGGACTGAGGGACAAGTGTGGCCCAGTGGTTAAGAGCATGGCCTCTGGTGTCAGACCATTTGGGCTCAAATCCTAACTCTACAACAGGAACAGAAGGAACAGTGCTTGAACCTCACACAGAACCAGACACACTTGGTACTCTCACCAGTAACAGTTGAAAAACCTTATTCTTCCCAGACACTGGGTAGAGTACTCAAAAAAATTGCCTCAGTTGTGTGGAAAATTAGCCCTAGGACAAAGCTGTTCTAGTCCCACTTAGAAAGGCTCAAAAGAAAGTCTTCAAAGGACCAACATCTTTCCAGTTAATTTAACTGCATCCTAGAACAAAACTCAAGAATATTTATAGAAACACAGTAATATCCAGTACACAGTAAGTTAAAATTTACATTGTCTGCCATCCAATAAAAATTACCAGGCATGCAAAGAAATAGGAAACTACAGTCCGTAATGAGAAGAAAAGTCAATCAGAAGATACAGACACAGAAATGGCACATATGATAGGATTAGTAGAAAAGGATATTCAAACTCTTCTTATAACTAGATTTTCCACATTAAGAAGGTAAAGGAAAGCTTGAGCATGTTAAGTGCAGACATGGAAGACCAACACTGAACTTCTAGAGATGAAAAATATAATGCTTGAGATAAAAAATATACTGGATGGGGGGGCTTCCCTGGTGGTGCAGTGGTTGAGAGTCTGCCTGCCGATGCAGGGGACATGGGTTCGTGCCCCGGTCCAGGAAGATCCCACATGCCGTGGAGCAGCTGGGCCCATGAGCCATGGCTGCTGAGCCTGTGTGTCCGGAGCATGTGCTCTGCAATGGGAGAGGCCACAACAGTGAGAGGTCCACGTAACGCAAAAATAAATAAATAAATAAATGAAGAGAATGATTAACAACAGATTATACATTGTAGAATAAAAGATTTGTAAACCTGAAGACATAAGCAACAGAAACTATCAAAAATGAAACACGTAAGAAAAGATTGAAGAAAACAGAGAATCAGCTTCAACAGACCTAATATATTTGTAATTAGAGTCCCCCAAAGTGGTGAGAATGGAAGAAGAAAAAATATTTTAAGAACTTATGGCAAAAAATTTCAAACTTGATGACAACTATAAACCCAGAGATCCAAGAATCCCAATGAATCCCAAGCATAAGAAACACAAAGAAAACTACCTCAAGACACATAATAATCAAATTGCTCAAAACCAATCATAAAGAGAAAATCTTAGAAGAAGCTAGAGGAAAAAGATACATTACTTAGAGAAGAACAAACATAAAAGTGATGGCAGACTTCTAGTCAGTAACAATGTCACCCAGAGGATAGTGGGGTAACATCCGTAAAGTATGTAGGGATAAAACAGTTGTCAATCTAGAATTCTATACCCAGCAAAAATGTCTTTCAAATATGACAGTAAAATAAAGACTTTCAGACATAAGAAGCTTAAAGAATTCATTACTAACTGATTACCACTGTAAGAAATGATAAAGGAAATTCTTCAGGCAGAAGGAAAATTATACCAGTTGGAAATCTGGATTTACACAAAGGAATAAAATGTACCCCAAATGGCAAATATGTGGGTAAAAGTGAAACATTAAAAAAATATCTTTTAAAGATAATCGACTGTTTAAAAAACAACAACAATGGAGTGTGGGTTTATAGCATATGTGGAAGCAAAATGCATGAAAACAATAATGCAAGAGCCAAAAGGGGGAGATGAAAGTATTATTTTAAGGTTCTTGTCCTGTATGTGAAGCAGCATATCATTTGACAGTAGCCTATGATAAGCTAAAATGTACACTATCAACTGTAAAGCAACTACTAAACATCAAAGCCAAACCAAACAAAGTAGTTATACCTAATGCCAAAAAGGAATAAAAAATACTCAACCCAAAAGGAGACCAAAAAAACAAAACAAAACAAAACAAAAAAGAGGAAAAGGAATAAACAACAGATGGGGCAAATAGAAAGCAAATATTGAGATGACAAATTTAAACCCAACTCTCCGATGTTCTACCAGTTGTGCATGATTATTTAACAGCTCTGCGTTCCAGACAACAACAGTCCTTGCACACAGGCTTGCCAACACACATGCTGTCTACACCCCAGTAGGCTCTCATTACTACCTGTGATTACTGCTGTTGGCAGAGAGCATGTCTGTGTTGGTCACGTCGAGAGGTTCCTTTTTGGTCCTGTCTCCCCATCCCTCCTACTTGGATCCTTTCTGTACTTCCACACCCAAGTCTTCTGGGCTGGGGAAGATTCTCAGCCTCTTAGTCTGCATGTGTTCAAGGTCCATGAACTGAAGATTCCACAAAAGTCTTCCTGTACATTTAACCACCTCCCGTGGATCCAGGAGGATTGCTTGCTTTCCTGCAGAAATCCTGCGGCTGGGAATGCCAAGATGCTCTCTCTGTTCTCTCCTCTCTTCTGATGGTATATTTCTCAGCTTTCCTGCATCTCTGGGGAGGCTTTATAGGGACGGCTATGAATTTCGGGAGGGAGAAGAGAAGATGACTGTTTGGGGACAGTCCATAAACTGTTGGCCCGAGGTGGACTCAGCCATGCTTCTGGCCTCTCTACCCAACACCTGTCCCCTCCTGGGTTGGCTGTAGCAACTTGAGTTTGCTGTTCAGCTATGGCAATGCCTACCTTTAAGGGGCTGTGGCTTGTTTTATGCCCCAGCTAATAGCACACCAAGAAGCTGCTCAATACACATCTGTGGAGGGATTTCATCATCACAGCACCTGTAGGGAGACCAGTGGCTGAGTGAGACGCTCAGGCCACACAACTGGTCAAGGCTCAGTAGGGCCTGGGTCCAGGCCTTCTGGGCTCCGCTACGGTGCTGTATTCACGCTGCACGTGGCCTCTCATAGTGGTCTGCCTCTGCTCTGTGATGCCAACACTGTAGTGGTGGGGACAGGGGAGCCCTCGGCAGATGGAGCTCATTCTTGGGATAACGGCCCAGCTTTGTGCTGTAGGCCTGGAAGCATCCATCAGCTGCCTTACCTCCTCCTTGACTCAGGTGTGTGAGTCTCCCCAGACCACCCCATCCTTTACCTGCCCTACCTTTCTTGGTACCCTCTTGCAGTTAGAGAGCCAGGGATATTTGCTGTTAGTTCATGCTCTTCGCAGCTGTTTGGTAGCAATGCCCAGGTGGGAGAATCTCTTTTCTGTTGTCTTCTAAGAGCACCGGTGCTTCTTCCAGTCTCTGCACCTAACTCCCCTGATTACCCCCCCTCACCCTTGGGGACAGGAGATAGCTGGGCACACAGAGCACGAGGCCTCTTCTTATGTGAAGATCTGTCATTCTGTGGCTCTTTCATTTTCTGCCGGTGTCCAGACAAGAGACCATAGGTAAATACACTCCAGAATCCCAAAGCACTGGCCATTTTCTCTCCTTAGCTCAGGGTATTTGCTCTGCTCCCCCACCCCTACCCGGGGGCCCCTCAATCCATGCCATAAAATGTACAATGTCAGTTTGTTTGACTAAGGACCCTGCTGAGTATTTAATCCTTACTTACTGATGTTTATTTTACTTTGGAGTTTAAATTAATCAGCCTCAGGATACAAAATTAGATAAGGCAGGGATTTAGGTCTCCTGGAATGATTCTTTTCACATTGACCTTCTTAACGCTTTGGCTGCAGGGGAGGACTGCCCATATCTTTCTCTGCAGAGCTGCCCCGGGGAATGGCCAGGTAAACAGCTGTGTTCCTGCCCCACCATCCCCTCAACCCGGGGCATGCCGTGCTCATGACACAGCGGGTTAATATACATGCTTTTCTATCATAACAGTAATAAATCCTCGCAAAAGGAAGAAAAGATAAGAGCAGAAAAAAAGGAAAAAGAACCTACCTATAAGCCTACCACCTAAAGATAACCATTGTCATCATTCAGGCATGCTTCCTTTCATGCACATTATCTCTTTAAAACTATTACGCAGTCTTGCAAGCACACAGAACAGGGTACAGAATGATGGTATCCAACTTTCATGGACCTACCAGTTACACTTAATATGTGGTAGCTTTATGACACATTTGATTCAGGGTTTGTTATAAAATATGGCAGATTCAACTGATGCTTGAGTTATATGTCCTTTATCTAGTCTGCTACCCTCCCCCACCTCCCCACTATTCTGAAGTCAATGTGTATCCCTCCCAGCCACATTTTAATACTGAGTATGCCTGTCCATAAAGAATGTGTAGGCTTTTTTTGTGTGTGAAATTTTATACAAATGGTCCATACAAATTCATCTGCAAGTTGCTTTTTCCCTTCACCAACATTTTCCGGATGAGTCTAGAATTCTGCGTGTCCGATAAACAGGTGATCCCCTCCCCTCCCCCAGGTGATGCTGGAGTTCTGGTCCTCCCATGGAAGTGTGGGGTCTCAGGATCTGCCCATCTTAAGTTCTGCTGGTGAAACACAGCCCGCTGATCTTCAGGATGGAGGCTTCACTTTGCAGCTTCACGAGCAGCAAGCACTTTCCTCTTTGCTCATCTTCAACTTCCGACCCCCTGCCGAGTCCATGGGTGTGAAATGATAGTTCCTTGTTTTCATTTGAGGTTCCCTGATACCGTCCTGTCTTGTGTTCCTTGGCCCTTTGGGTTTCCTCCCCTGTGAATTGCTTCTTTTTCTCTGCATCTCTGGTTTGTCCTGCTGACTTCTAAGTGTTATTTTTTGTGTGTGTGTGATCTGGACATCAGTGTTTGTGTGGCTAAATACACGACAGATGTGTTTTTCCTCCCTCTGCATTATCTTTGTCTTTTAACCTTATTCATGGCCTATTTCGTCAGATCAAATTTTCCACTTTTAATGTAGCTACATTTGTGAGTAGTTTTCTGTATGGTGCTGGCTTCTTTGTGTCTCACTGTAAAACAGCGTCTTTACCCTGTTGTCATAAAAACATTGTCCCTAATTTTCTTCTAAAAATTTGTTTTTTCTGTTGTATTTTTTAATCCTTTAGTTATTTGTTCTATAGGAAACATGGAATAGGGATCTGTATTTCATAACTCATGCCACATACCAAAGGACCCCAAATCTCAGAGACGTACCATCATAGGCAAGCATTTCTCACTCCTGAGTCTGTGGGCTGACCAGGCAGCTGGACTCAGACTGCAGCAGCCAGGGTCCTCTGCTCCAAGTGAGACAGGCTGGGACCTGGGACCTGGGACCTGGGACCTGGGACCTGGGACCTGGGACCTGGGACCTGGGACCTGGGACCTGGGACCTGGGACCTGGGCCCCTTTGCTGCAGTGCCTGCACCTGGACAAACGTCTCCTCCAGCACAAAATACAAAGTCTCTATAAGGGACTAAAAATAACCGCATGCACGCTCAGCTGGGGCAAATTATGCACAAGATACAAAAAGACCAAAAATCCAACTGCCATGTCTGAAGACCCGGAAGTAAAAGCAGGGTGTCAGGAGCAAAAGCAGGGCACTGCGCATGCCCGCTGCCCACACCACCACCACCAAAGGGGTGGGCAAAATTCCTAAGCCACCCTCCTGGCCTGACCCCTGGACACTCCTACCCTCACCCCATATAAGGAACCAGCTCCCCCCTCCTCCGGGAGCCAACAAGGAAACCTGTTACTTGTTCTCACTCCCCTCTGTTCCGTCAGGGGCCTGAGTTTCTCATCCGGCCTCTGATCAATTTCTGTTGATTGGGGAAGGCTGAGAACCCTGGTCGATATCACAAGCATCTCTCATCCCCTTCCTGGGGGCAGGGCCAGCCTGGGCACATTCTTCTCCTGGCAAGGGCAGAAGCATGGAGGCCTCTTAAGTTCTGGGCGCAGAACCGGCACGCCGTCACTCCCACCCCATCCCGTTGTCCGAAGCGGGTCACGTGGCCACACCAGAGGTCGAGGTGCAGGAAGAAAGTTCAAGGGTGGACCCCATGTCCATATGCTGTGGTTGACTTCAGTGTTTGGTGGGTTCTCCATTTCTTGAGTTTGAATGATTGTATCCTCACCTCCCCAAACCTCAGAAGACATATTTTCTCCTGATTCCCTGAGCCAGAGGGCAGATTTATTCTGGTGTATAAAGACCAGAGGAGACCTTGAGATTCCAGGCTCTGCCATGGACTGATTCCACACGTCCACCACTTGACAACCAAGGCCATGTCCCTGGTCCTCACGTGGGGCTGAGGTTTTGTCCAGATCCTCCCCTTCTTTCTCCTCAGGCTGCCCAGGCATCTGCTTCTTACTTCTCTGGCATGGTTCCCTCTTTCACATCTATTATGAGAGGGAATCCTTTTAATTAATGTAATTTTTACAATGTCTGGCTTTATTTTGGTACCGTCCAGCCTTCCACGTGCCCACCTTAGCCCCCGTGTCCCCCTGCGTGGTCAGCAAGAGTGGGTCCTCCCATCTTCTCTCCCAAGGCGGCCATGTCCTGGAGGCAGCGGGACTGGATAAGACACTTGGGAGACCTGAGCTTTGGTCCTGATTCTGCCATCATTTTGCCGTGGGAACTTGGGCCAATCACCAAAACTCTCTATGCCTCAGTGTTTTAGTTCTTGAACAATCTAGTAATGCTAACTTCAGTGCATAAGTAAAGGCGATGAATCAATTCTCCTGCTGCCCCCTAAACTGAACCCCACCCCCCGCTCACCCAGTTCCATGCCTGCCACAGTCTAAGGCTTTCGTGTCTGGGCAAGAATACAGAGAAAGGAGCTTTGGGCACAGATATTTACGGGGCCTCATTTAAAGGAAGGAAGTCGGGGGACAGAGAGGGGTGGGGAAGCAGTCCCTTGGACCAATGATAGGGCAAAGCTGCCATGTGGGTCTGCAAGGGTTCGGATGTGTAGGAGTCTGGGTCCAAGCAGGAGATAGAAACCACACTGTGGGTTAAACAGGGATGTTTAACATAAAGGATTATTAATGGATAAAAAAAAGTAGCTACAAGGTACAAGGAAACCCTACGTGGTTCTCAGGGCTGCAAGAGGGCATCGAGGAGCACAAACTTGAATGGTGCCCAGACGTCATCGGAGACAGCCCTGTGGTTCAGCCCTTGGATAAGAGAATTTTGTGGATTTGGCCAGGCTGGAGCTGGCCTGGAGCTGCTGGGCAAGCTGCAGGCCACCCTCTGGAGGGTGATGGAGTGGCCAGGAATGGCACAAGGTTACAAAGCACACAAGCCCTGTGGGGTCCTGCGGGAGGAATGGCTCCGTGTGGACCCTCAGGACACAGGTGGCTATGTGCCAGCAGCAAGGGCTTGCAGAGAGAGTCTGGGTGCCCTTGCAGGGAACTTCAGATCACACGGGCCTGTGGTTTCTGTGTCAAGAGGCTGCGAAATGGTGATCGCCGGGCGGAGGCCACGAGGCTGCAGAGCGATCACGATCGGGTCTGTGGCTGGGGATCTCCCAGCATCCCACCCCTTTGCCCAGCCAAGTCTCTCCAGCCTCCTTTACTAAGAAAGCCGCCAACTGTGCTCATTTCCAAGGAGAAGTATTGAGAGGAATCTGGCTGTTGACCACGCTGCTTGTACTGAAAGGTGCAGTTGGGGATGGGAGGCAGTAGACTGATAATGACTGGAAAATGTTTACTCCAAGGAGTGAGGAGGGGCTGGGAGGAAGCCAGAAGGAAACACCTGGTATTTGACACACATGATCTGAATCTTTGCTTCAATTCTCTGCGGCCCCTGCCTACGGAATTATTATTCACGTGGCGTCTCTTAAGTTGGGCGTGGCCTGTGGCTCATTTGAGCAACAGCTTGTGGACAGAAGGAATGGGTATCCCTTCTGGGCAGGTTTAGGAAGCGGCACGTGGCGTATCGTGTTTTCTTTTCTCAGCCTCTGGAACTGCGGAAGCACCTTTGGGATGGGTGTCCACCTCTCTGAGCCCCTGAGTGATGACGATGAGCCCACCTGTCTCCCCTTCTCCACCTGTGATGGACGTGAGACCAGAGTGGGAGTCGGCTTTGTTGGCTGAGCAGCTGAGATGTTCTTGTTACAGCGGCATAAACGGCTGAGCCTGACTGACGTGAGATCCCATTTAATCCTCAGCATAGCCTGTGGGACGAATGGTCTTTCCCTTATTCCACAAATGAAGAAAATGAGCCTCAGCGAGGTCAGCGACTGTGCTGGGCTCTCACAGCAGGGGGTGGGGCCAGGATCTGGATTCAAGTCTGTCTAACCCCAGACGCTGCAGTGGGATTCAAATAAATCATCACTGTTGCTTTCTGCCTTCCTGGGAACCCATGTGTGACTCAATGGATGCGGTGGAAATGTTTCTCGTTCAGAGATAGGAGAAGGACCATAAATGCATATACTGAATTATTCCTTTTGACCGGAAGTTTTGAATGTGACGATGCATGAAAAGGTACTTGAAAAGTTTAACCAGGGAGTATCACTAGTGATTCCAGGACGCGCTCCTGCATGAGCACACAGCTCAGGAGCAGGGGTTTAACACTGCTTCCCTGGGCTGGGGGCTCGGCAGATCCCTGGGAGGGAAAAGGAGGCGCACGAGAGATACCTGTGCCTACCCCTCACCGTGTGTGAATGGAGATGCATGCACGTACATGCTCACACACAGGCGTGCACACACACACACACGTGCACACCTTAGCCTGTGTTTCCCTGCCACATATGCACACACAGATGTACAGCCCTGCTCATGGCGTGGCTGGGGGAAGGGGAGCTGGTCCTTGCGGGTATTTTTTCCTCTGGGCCATGATGCATCTGCTTCCTGCCTCTGTTTCCACCACCACGAGGTAGACAAACACATTTTGCTCAAGCACAGGCTTTATTGAACCTTTCATTCATATTTTATAGGCAGTTTTCATCCAGCTGTCAAACCCCAGGCTGTGAGGCCCAAGGGGAGCTGTGCGGGTGGCTGTGTCGGGCTGGCCTCTGCGAGCTTGTACATTTGAGCTGAATCTTGCTGGTTCGGATCCCCCTGTGAGCGCAGTGCCCGCTGGCTGGTTCACGCCCAGTCCAGAAGGTGGGGTCCTCGGAGCTGCAGCTTGTCCAGGGCGGAGGTCTCTCAGCCCCTGCTCAGGCGCGCTCATCTGTACGCACAGCCTCAGGGTCCGGCAGGAGTGCTGGGGGAGGTGGGGCGGAAGCAGGCCTGCCCTCAGCACATGCTCTCGGGGGAGGAGACCCCTTTTGGGAAAAGTCTAACCAGCACCCAGCGATGCCTCAGTGCCCCGGATGTTGGGTTTCTTGGGTGAGGCACAGATCTGGAGCCCGCACTGCGCTCTGCTCCACTCTGGCTGTGCGACCCCGGGGGAGAGAGTCAGTCTGTGTGTGCAGTTTGCTCGCCTGGAAGATGGGGATAGTTGGGGTCTCCTGGATAGACCTACGGGAGGATTGCAGCCCCTCTGTTCACGGCTGCCCCCTCCCCACTTATTCCTCTGCAGCGGTGGGAGGGAGGGAGGAAGGGCCTGGGCCGGAGTGTCCGCCCAGTGTTCGGGGCTGTGCTACTTCTCCCCAGGGGAGGGTGAGCGGGGAGGGTGTGTGTGTGTTGGGGGTGGGGCAGGGCAGGGAGGGTGGGCCTCCGCTCTCCACACGGAGACTCTCTGCCCACGCCCATGTGATCACAGGGCTACAGGGGATGGAGGCCACAGCTCTGCAAACCGCCAGAGAGGCAGGTGATGGTGAGGTTAGATTCCCTGGACGCAGCATCCTCCAGCAGGAGCCAAAGATTCTGGAAACACACAAGTGCAAGCAACCAAGCACGACACACACCTGGGCCCCCGGGAAGGTCCGAGCCTGCCGGCCCTGGGTGGGCGAGGCCTGGGGGTCTGCCAGCCTGACCTCCCTGCCTCGGCAGCGGCTCCACGTGCCTCTCAGCCCTTCTCTGAGCTCCTGCTGCCAGGCCAGCCCAGGGAGCCTCTGAGAAGGGCTGGGATGAGGTCTGGCCAGATGCCTCTGTCCTTAGCTGGCATAATGTCACCTGTCAAGCCTGTGAATAACGGTGAGTGAGTGATTAAAATCCCACACCTGGGCCTTCCCATCCTGGAGCTTAAATGGCTGTGCTCCAGCCCGCGAAGCCCACGTGGGTGGCAGGAACTAGGCCTTGTCAACGACCACTGGAAAGGAGCTTTGATGTCCCCTCAGGGGCTGGACCAGGATGAAGTGCTCCTAATATGCGGTTATAAGCATCTGAGAGGTGTTTGTAATTGAATTATTTGGGGCCTCAGGAGGTTGGGCTGTGTGAATGGGACCTGCCAAGCAGCCCTTATGAGACATTGGGTGGGGGGGGTGACGGCACTGGACATCATCGCCCAGGGGGACATTCATTTTATCATCTTGGGAAACGGGTGGGTGGAAAGGCCCAGACTTTAGAGAGAGGCCCCGGGTCCTAGTCTTGGCGTTTGGAATCATTTGCTCTGGGCTGGCTCGTCACCCAGCCTTGGCCATAGTCCCCCGCTCTAGGCTCTCTGAAGCGGGAGACCGTCTGCCCTGCAGGGCTGTCCTGACAGCCGGGCAGGCAAGGGTCCTAGGTGAGAACAGGGCTTTGGAGTCAGGCTGCTGGGTCCCGTCTGAGAGTGAGCGCCCACCCTCTCAGAGGGTGAGTGGTCCCATCCGGAGACGGAGGTCATGGCTCTCCTCACCTCGCTAGGCTGGTTTCACGCACTCGTCACACAGAAGCCAGGATTTCCTCCTCGGTCGTCCTCCTGCCTGATTTTTGCCGCAGGTCAGGGCTAGAGGATGGGGGTGGCATGGGGCTGGAGCCCAGGGGCCTGGCTGGCTCTTTTGTCCGGCTGGGGAGGGCGCCTGGCGGGGCTGAGGCCCGGCTGCACTTGGGGCTCCGGGCAGACTGTGATCACCAATTCCCTTAGTAATTACGGGGATAACAGTAATCATGAAGCCTCATTTGCGTTTAATGCGTGTGTGCGCACGACAAGTCACGGGGTGCTCAGACAGTGCTGGGGGCCCAGTAGGAGGTGGCTTCTGGCAGGAGCTAGGCTGTTATACACATGGTGGCATGGCGGTGGGGAGCTGACTCAATTTCCCTGGATGTAGAGGAGGCAGGCTTATCAGAGAGAGAGGGAGAGAGAGAGAGAGAGGGAGAGACAGACAGAGAGAGAGAGACAGAGAGAGACAGAGAGAGACAAAGACAGACAGGGAGAGACAGAGAGACAGAGAGAGACAGAGAGAGGGAACAGAGGGACAGAGAGAGAGGGAGAGAAGCACTTGTATGGGCTCCCACTGCACGCAGCTATGCATGGGAAATTCTCAGGAAAGACTCCCCACTTCCCCCAACACCATGAGGCTCTGACCTCTGGTACAGACGTAGCGGGAAGCAGGAGTTGGCTCTGGGCTCTGCCAAGCACATAGCAGGAGCCCAGAATGTTCCCCGAGGGATGCACCAATGTGTGTGTTTGCTCTATAAAGGGGGATATACCGACCTGTGTGTTTGGAGGGGTGGTTAGAGGCCGTCCAGCCCAGACGAAGCTGAGCAACAGGTCCTGGGCGTCAGGCTGAGGATGAGGGGCCCTCACGGTCCACTGGGGGTTCTGAAGCTCACAGTGAGACAGGCTGAGGCCTGGGACCCTTCGCTGCAGTGCTGCAATGCTTGCACCTGGACAAATGTCTCTGCCAGCAACAAAATACAAAGAAAATGTAAGGGACTAAAAATAACTGTGTGCACGCCCAGTTCCCTGGTGGCGCAGGGGTTAAGAATCCACCTGCCAATGCAGGGGACACGGGTTCGAGCCCTGGTCCAGGAAGATCCCACATGCCGCGGAGCGACAAAGCCCGTGAGCCACAACTACTGAGCCCACGTGCCACAATTACTGAAGCCTGTGCGCCTAGAGCCCGCGCTCCACAACGAAGAGCAGCCCCTGTTCGCCACAGCTAGAGAAAGCCTGCGTACAGCAACGAAGACCCAATGCAGCACCTCCCTAAAAAAAAAAAGAAAGAAAAATTATGCACAATTATGGACAAATTGTGGACAAAAAGACCAAAAAAAAAAAAAAAACAACAACAAAAAAACCCTGACTGCCACGTCTGAAGAGCTGGGAGCAAAAGCAGGGTACTGTGCATTTCCCCTGCACACAACACCACCAAAGGGGTGGGCAGACCACCTAAGCCCCCCCACTGTCCCGCAACCGCCTGACCCCTGGACCCACCCCATATAAGGAAGCAGCTCCCTGCCACTTGGGGAGCGAGCGAACAAGGGGACCTGTCGCTTGTTTTTGCTTTCCCCTGCTGCATCAGGGGCCCCAGTAAAGCCTTGCCTGAATTGCTTGTCTGGCCTCTGATCAATTTCTATTGATTAAGGAAGCCAGGAACCCTGGTCGGTATCAGAGGAAGTGGGATGTCTCACATAAAATCACACCCCACGAAGTGGAGGAGGTGAGATTTCCACCGGTGTCTGCCTGAGCTTCTTATACCACGTCACTTTCCTCTCCCAGAAACGGATCTGGCCACAGCAGATAATAGGAGGCCACCTCAGACAAGAGGGTCCAACTGCAGGGCTGGCGTTCAGAGCCGAGGGCCAGGTGCTGGAGGCCTTGTGGGGGTGGGGCAGGTGGCGCAGGGCCGAGGGGTCAAGGCAACAGGTCAGCAGTTTAGCCTCCAGGTGAGTTCGAGGACAAGGCCGGAGCTATTGTCTGTTATAGGTTGAATTGTGTCTTCCCCCAAATTCATACATTTAAGTTCCAAATCCCAGCACTTCAGATGTGACCTTATTTAGAAATAGGGTCATTGCAGATGTAATTAGTTAAGATGAGGTCTCACTGGAGTTGGGTGGCCCGTATCCAACACGACTGGTGTCCTTGTAAAAGGGAGAAATCTGGACAGAGACACACACACAGCAAGGACGCCATGTGAACATGGAGTAGGGACCTGGGTGATGCATCTATAAGCCAAGGAACGTCAAGTTTCACCAGCCAGCTCCTGGAAGCTGGGTAGAGCCCTGGAACAGACTCCCCCTTGGAGCCTCCAGAGGGGACACCTTGATCTTGGACTTCTGCCCTGCAGCCTGGGAGACAATACATTTCTGGTGTTTTAAGTCACTCAGTTTGGCACTGCTACCGTGGCATGGCCGGGCGAGAGCAGAATAGGGAAGGCCCAGGCCCCTCCGCAGGAGGTTTGGGTTCAGGATGCCAGGAAATGGTCCAGATTCCATCCCCCTTGGTCCTTCTGTTCTTGTTACTGGCCCAGCTTAGGCCTCCTGCCTCCCTGGGGCAGCCAGGGCTGCACAGAGCACATTCAGGGAGATTTACTGCGACGGAAGGCAGCAGGAAGGAGGCTGAGCTGACAGAGGCCATCCCTGCCCAGGACAGTTATCCCCCAGCGAAGGAGGCTGTCTTTTAATAGCCACATTATTTATTAATGTGTTAATCAATGCTATCTCCTCGGGTAATTTTCTGGCCAGAACAGAGCCGCGTGCAACTCCCAGTAAGCAGGCCTCTTGCTTCTCCTGTCCACATCAAGAGTTTCTGCTATTTTTAGATTTTTAAGGAACTTCCATACTATTCTCCATAGCGGTTGTACCAATTTACATTCCCACCAACAGTGCAGGAGGGCTCCCTTTTCTCCACACCTTTCCCAGCATTTATTGTTTGTAGATTTTTTGATGATGGCTGTTCTGACTGGTGTGAGGTGATACTTCATCGTAGTTTTGATTTGCATTTCTCTGATAATTAGTGATGTTGAGCATCTTTTCATATGCTTTTTGGCCATCTGTATGTCTTCTTTGGAGGAAAGTCTATTTAGATCTTCTGCCCACTTTTTGATTGGGGAAACAGGATGGGGGGAGTGACAAACCAGGAACTTAGGGTGAACATACACATAATACTATGCATAAGATAGATGATCAAGGGCCTAGTGTATAACACAGGGAACTCTACTCAATGTTCTGTGATAACCTATACGAGAGAAGAATCTGAGAAAGAATGATATACGTATATGTATACCTGAATCATGTTTCCGTACGCCCGAAACTAATACGACATTGGAAATCAACTATACTCCAATTAAAAATTAAGAAAAAAAACTTTCGGCTAAATCCTTAGAACCGCAGGACAGACTCACCAGGTGAGTTGGCCTCCTGGGCCCTGTGTGGGGGATGGGATATCAGGTGCAATTGGCCTCTGGGCCGGGGACACGTCTGATCATTCATTCATGTACTTAGCCAGCCTTCACTGAGCACCTGCTGCATGCCAGGCACTGTTCGGGGTGCTGGCTGTACAGTGGTGATTAGGACAGATGAGACCCCGGCCTTGGGAGTTTCCTCTCTAGTGGGAGAAGAAGATCATGAAAACGTTGAGACAATTGCAGCAGGTGACATGGGCTCAGGGGAACACGCAGCTGAGTCCTGGAATCTGTGAGGTCAGGAGGAAGGTCCACGTGTGTGAACCCGGACCAGCCAGGATGGGCAGCTGGGAGAAGACCTGCAGGAAAAGCATCTTAGAGAGAAGGAGTGGCATGTGAGCAGGGTCGTGGTTGCTCTGCAGGGCTGGGGGGGCCTCTGCAGCCCTAGAGTTGACGGTCAGTCCTGTGGGTATCGGCCGTGCGTGGGGAGGAGGGGGCGGCCTGGCCAGGAGGAGCCTGGAGCTCAGAGAGAAGGGATTTCCCCAAGAGGTGGAGAGGAAGGACTCCACCATTAGAAAGGGTGATAACCTTCACCCCTCATTGGGGGCTCTGTGTGTGCCATGCCCCATGATAAGGTTTATTTTGTTCAACCCTGCACTGAAGGAAAGTAGCCAGTGGAAGGACAGAGAAACCCTGGGGCCAGACTGCTGGGTTTGAACCACCAACCAGTCTCTTCCGGGATCTGTGGCCGTGGAAGGTCCTTCAGTTTCTCTTTCCTCACCTGACGATGGTGACGAAAGGTGCCCACCTCACCGGGGTGCTGAGAGGATTTGGTGAATTCACACATGTGACGTGCTTAGAACAGTCCTGGTACAGAGCATGGTGACCCCACTTTTCAGATGAGCTGAATGAGGCTCAGAGAGAGAAGGTAGGTGTGTCGCCCAAGATTACCCGGCCAGGCGGTGGCCGAGCCAGCACTGAACACAGCTGGGCTGGTCCCAGAGCCATCTATTCAGCCATCACGGTCTGAGCATCGAAAACCCCAGCCACGACTTCCCCACGGATGAAGTGGCCACCTGGTCTCTGCTGCATTGCCTCTGACTCATCCTCCAGCCCTGTTCTTGCCTCTGCCAGTGTCTCCTCTTTTCTGGGTCCCCAGGTGGCTCAGTCCCGCCTTCAGAGTCTCTGAAATGCCACTTAGGAATTGACTGTCGCTCCCTCTGCTAAACCACTGCCAACTCCTCAACGTCCCATGAGGGGTGTTGAGAAAGGATGATGGTGATTTCATAAACTAGAGACAGTGATGTGTGGAAAACCAGCTGGATGAAATCGAGGGCCACAGAGTCCCTGCTCCATAGCCCAAGACTGAAGATAAATCCTGAAGCAAGAGACAATGGAAGAGCCATCCCATTTCCCATCTTAAGTCAGTCTTCCGTCCTTGGCTTGTAACCTTGCCCAGGGTCTCAAGTGCATATCCTTCCAGGATCCAGAGGCTCACATAAATGAGTGAATTAACCTGCTGTGATACAGTAGGTGGGTATGGAAACACGGGCAATGAGGGCAAATACAAAATATTTGGGCTCTATTTCACCCTCTGAGACCTCTGGTAGAGCAGGAAAATGGAGGCCGACCCTCATAGCGGTGTCTTATGAAACTGTGGACCCCAGGTGAATGGACTTGGCAACGGGGACCAGCACGCTCCATGTGATGGGGGTTGATGGGGTATTTGGGAGGGAACAGCCATGAATACTTTGGCTGAGACTTGTGTTCCAGAAGTTGAAGTCATGGTCCATCCTTGGACTGGCGTTTCAAGGGACAGGCCACACGTAGGTCTCTGAGTGCTCTGAGAAGTGAACATTGGACAGTGTGACTCATGGCAGGAAGAGGAAACCTACAAGGCAGGACCACCGGGGCCGAGGAAGGCAGTAGACAAGAAGCCTGTGGCTTTCTCTCTTGACAGTGGTCTCTCTGACTGTGTCCTGGTCCCAAACACCCTGTGTGGTTCTAAGTGGTACCCACACTGACTCAAGAATCTAGAAGAAATAGCAACCCTGAGGGGTTTTATGACATTTAGAAAATAAGATGAGGAGTAGACAATCTCCCATAAAGAAAGCACCAGGCCCAGACGGGTGTATGGACAAGTTTCACAAACTTTAAAAGAACAGGTCATTCTAATCATACGCCAGATAAGCATGGCTGGGAATATGAATACTTAACTTTTCATGAACTATGTTTCCGAGAATCTGTAAGCTCAAAGGTAGATTGGCATATGTGTTGGGACATCCTTGAATGTTGTGAGATTCCTTGGGTTTTTATTGTTAAGAAATAGAGGTACTACCTGTATAGAATTTTTAATTTATAAAGAGTTATCAGTTAACGGAGATCCTCCATGCATTTATACACCCCTATCTTACAGGAATGGAGGAGTATCTTACCCAGAGTTCAGCACCTGGTATTTTTCTTTACAACATGTCTTGGACATTGTTTTGGAGTGTCCTTTCTTTATTCATTCTTTTTTTTTTTTTCAATTTTTTTTTGCGGTACGTGGGCCTCTCACTGCTGTGGCCTCTCCCGTTGCGGAACACAGGCTCCGGACGCGCAGGCTCAGCGGCCATGGCTCACGGGCCCAGCCGCTCCGCGGCATGTGGGATCTTCCCGGACCGGGGCACGAACCCGCGTCCCCTGCATCGGCAGGCGGACTCTCAACCACTGTGCCACCAGGGAAGCCCCCATTCTTCTTTTTTTTAAAAAAACAAGCTGCATCGTATTCTGGACGCTAATATGGATGATCGTTATTTAAACAACCAGTCTTCTATTGAATGACACGGGCAATTTCCAGATTTTTGTTCATTCAAACAATGGTGTGCTAATTAGTCTTACGCATGATTTCAGATATCAGGAGTGTATGGGCAGTGTAAATTTCTGGATCCAATTATGTAGTATTTAATTAAAACTGAACACCACCCAGTTAAACAGTATGTGTAGATCTAATAATAATAAATCTGGAGCAACTTTCATCATGGGTTAAAATGTTCTGAGCATGTTATGTTCTTGGTATATCTGAAAATAAGATGTTAAGTCCTATTGAGAGTCTTTAAAATAAACTATTTTAATAAACTTAAGAAAAAAATGATCCCACATCCACGGCATGTGGGATCTTCCTGGACCACGGCTCGAACTCTTGTCCCCTATGTTGGCAGGCGGATTCTTAACCACTGCACCACCAGGGAAGCCTGAAATTGCTGAACCAGAGAGTACGTCCATTTGGAATTTTGGTAGCTATCATTCAATCACAATCAATAAAATCTGTTCCAATTTATAGTCCCAGCAGCAATAGATGAGCACTTCTATATCACCCCAACTGATACAATGATTTATCAAACTCTTGATCTTTGCCAAGCTGATGAACGAGTAACGTTACCTTGCTGTGGTTTTATTTGCTTTTATCTTATTCTGAGTGTGGTGGGTCATATGTTCATATATTTAAGAGCCATTTATAGTTCCTTTTCTGTAAGCTATCACTTATTGGGCTTCTGGACTTTTTCTTATTTATTTTTATGGGAACTCTTTATGTAATAAAAAAAATTAAGTCTGTTTATACAAATTTTTGTGGTTTATCCTTAGGGAACAAGACAAAACAAAACTCTCTTTATGGTAGCTTTTATCTAGCAGGAAAGTTTCATCTTCATGTGGTTGTCTTAACATTTACCTTTTGGGGCTCCTAAATTTTGTATCTTTGCTAGAAGTGCCTTTTGCCATCCTGGGATTATTCCTTTTTTTGAAAAAAAAAAGAAAACACATGGTTTCTTCAAATACTTTAATGGTCTTTCTTTCTTCCGTGCCTCCCTCCCTCCCTCCCTCCTTTCTTTCTTTCTTCCTTCCTTCCTTTCTTTCTTTCTTCCTTCCTTTCTTTCTTTTCTTTCTTCTTTCCTTCCTTCCTTCCTTCTTTCCTTCTTTCTTTCTTTCTTCCTTCCTTTCTTTCTTTCTTTTCTTTCTTCTTTCCTTCCTTCCTTCTTTCTTTGTTTCTTCTTTCTTTCTTTCTTCCTTCCTTCCTTCTTTCCTTCTTTCTTTCTTTCTTTCCTTCCTTCTTTCTTTGTTTCTTTGTTTCTTCTTTCTTCCTTCCTTCCTTCTTTCTTTCTTTCTTTCTTTCTTTCTTTCTTTCTTTCTTTCTTTCTTTCTTTCTTTCTTTCTTTCTTTCTTTCTCTCTTTCTCTTTCGCTCTCTCTCTTCCCTCCCTTCTTTCTGTCCTTCCTTCCTTCCTTCCTGTAACTCTAACTCATCTGTTATTTCCTCTGGCATAAGGTATAAGGTAAGGATCCAACTTTCTTATTTCTTTTTTTCAGATGACTCCTGGGTGATCTATCTAAGATGCAAATCTGATAGAGCTATTTCCTACCAGGGACATTTTGTACAAATCCCCTCTCCCCTCCTCCCCGGGCAGGGCATAAAGCTAACTCCCAGCCCTGTTCCCCAGGTTCTGGCTGCCCCCTCACACTCCTGCTGCCCAAGAAGTAGCACATTTGCTTCCATCAGGGTCTCTCCCCATCTTTTCATCTAGGGGGGTGAGTGCTAAGTTGCAGGGCTGGGGTGGGCAGTGAGCAAGGCAGATGCAGAGATCCGCCATGAAACCAGGCCCTTGGAATATTTGCTTCCCGTACAGAACATAGGCTATGACTACGTGGGGAGACATGTCTTGGAGGGGCTTGGCTTGGCGGGTCCTTCACCACCCCGCTTCCTAGGAGCATTCTCTCTCTCTCCCTCTTTTTTCCCTCTCTCTCTCTCCCCCTCCCTCTCTCTGTCTTTCTCTCCCCGCTCCCTCTTTCTTTCTCTCTCATCCTCTTTCTCTCTGTCTCTGGCTTTTGCGTGTCCTTGTTCACTGCCAGGGCAGTGCCACTAAACTTTGCCCAGAGGCTCAGAGAAAGCATCCAGCTCCTTGATACTTACCAGTAGAATGGCTCTAATACCAAATCAAAACACCCAGCAATTAGATTTCAAATTTTCCTTTGAGCCCTCGTCATTGTCAGGTAGGATCCAGCCCATCGAAATGCCTAGACTGATGTCTATCACTTATGCTCCAGCTTCTTGGACCTAGCTGCAATGCCTGCTGATGTGCCATGGAGCCCCTGGTCCTGATGCCCTCTGGCCCCTCCTCCTGTCTCCTAGCAGCACTTCCCAGCAGCCTCCCTCCACAGTGAACTCGTGTGGTGTTTCTGGAGCAAGTCTTGCAGTGATTATCTTGGTGGAAGTGGAGTGAGTATTGTCCAGACCCTAGCCCAGCTGTATGGGCGGAGTGGGGTGTGTCTCCTGTATCCTATGGCCTGGATGCACCTGTGTCCTCTGTACCCCACAGCCAGCAGGGAGCAGTGCATTCAGACAGTGCATTCTTCCTCTTATGTCCCCAGCCTGGGTCACATTAATCATTTTCTCAGGGCCCCATTGATATGTCAGCTCATTCTGGTTCATACCTTTTCAAAGGCTGGACTTGGATGTATGGATGCCTGGGAGTGGTCCTCAGCTGTCCCTGTGCTCCAGTGGCCTCCACTCCGGGCAGGGGCACGTGATCAGTAGCTCGAGCACTGACGAGCTGGGTGTCCTTGGGCACAGACCTGACAGCTCTGCCTCAGTTTCCTCATCTGCAAAATGGAGATGCTTACCCGTCTCTGAGGGTTGTTATGAGGATTCTGTGATGCAATAAGGGAGAGGTGCTTAGACTGGTCCCCAGCACTCGATAAGCCCCCGTTTACATTAGCTATTAGTTGCTGTTCTTATTGGTCTGAAGTATAAGGTGATCTGAAGTATAACTAGGTGCAACCTAGTTACCTTTGGTGCCTTAGGGAAGGTCGGGACCTCCTTGGGAAGAGAAGAGCATTCATGTCTGCCAACAGTCTGTGAGACTGACCCGTGTTCAAATTCTGCCTCGCCACTTACCAGCTGAGTGACCTGGGACGGGTACCTCACTACCGTGAACTTCAGTTTCCTTTCATGCAAAGTGATGGTGATGGTGTCTGCTTGCTGGGTTGTCGTCAAGGTCAGGAAGTGCCGAGCCTGGGGCCTGACACGCAGAGAACACTCAGAAAAAGGCAGCTAGCTGCCCTTGTGAAGGTGTCCTTGTCCTGGTCTCCACCCAGAATGGATCTCCTCTGCAGAGACGGCTCCCAGGTTAGGGCTAACACTCAAAGCCCCCACTTCTGAATCATAGTCCTGATTCCCACCAACATTTCCCAGCATCTGGAGTTGCCCCCTTGCATGCATTTGATGCCTAAATCCTTTCCTCAAGGGACCACTGGAGAAATTGAGTCTCCTGTCCGCAAGGGGCTGCCTGACCGTGGGGTCACTCTGGTTTGTAGAGCAGCTCCTTCCTCCAACTCTGGCTCCTCAACTGTCCAGCGGGCAGAGCCCTGGGCTAGTCTTGCCCAGTTCTAGGCCAATTTAACTCGTTCATACCTCTGCCCACCCCTACGGGCGATGTGTCCGGCTGGAAACGCCCTCTGGTCCAGGTTTCCCTGTGAGGCCCAGCCCATGTCTCACTCTGCCAGGAAAGCCTTCACTGCTGGGTCAGGTTCTCCCCCACCCCAGCTACTCCCCTTCCCTGCAGCCTGGACAGGGGCTGTGCTAAGAGCGTTTCAGGCTCTATCATGTTTTCACAGCTCTACCCCATTACATGGTCACAGGACTATCTCTTTGCCCCACCGGCAAGTATCAGAGCTTGAATTCGCATTCCTGTATGTTTGGATGCCAAGGTCGTGACGCTTGTAACGAGACTCCAGGGGCCTGCCTGGTAACCCTGGTGTCCTGACCTCACCCCCCTGCCTTGCATCCTCTTAGAGTCGACTGGGGGCCATGAAGGTGGCCCTGCGTGGTGTCCTCCACTGAGACCTGGCATGTGGGGGGAGGAGGTCTGAGTCTTCGACCTCAATCACCCCTTCTTCTTCTCCCTCTTACACCCAGCTCCTTCCCTCTTTGCACCCCTGAGCCTCCCCAGCCATCCTGGCTATTGTGCTCTCTTTGGCCTTCAGCCAGAGGCGGACTGGCATGTGCGGCGTCTGCCCCAGGGTGGCTGAGGACTCTGTGATGGGAAAGGTGACCCCGAGCTGTCCTGAACCTTCCCATCGTCCCCTAGGGCCAAGCCGACTGCTAGATTAGTGGTGTATGTGCAGTGAAAGAGATGCACATCACTCACCCAGCACAGCCAGTTTCTGCCTCTGTCAGAGACAAATTTCCCTCTCCCGGCTCTGGGAGCCCAGAGCCTCCACTCCAGCAGAGAACGGGGACCCCCTGATTCTTGGGGTTCCACGCAAGTGCCTCCCCAGCCGGGGCTGAGATTGGGGTCGTTCATCAGTGCTGCTACCCTTCCTTCCAAAAGCCAATTACATCCAGCCAAATAAACCCTGGTTTCCACCCTCCGGTTAATTACTGAGTTCTCCAGGCATGAAGATATTTTTCTGTTTTTTACTGCCTGGATGCTCTAGAGAGTTTATTGATTATCTGATTCGTTTGGAGTGAAGATGCTCTAGCCTGGGGCACAGTGAGGAAGGTGGTGGTAAATTTCGGTTTCTGGGTATTCCTTCTCATCCCAGCCCTGCAGCCATCGGAAATAAGTTGACCTCAGAGCATCCAGGAGGGGGTCTTCTGACGCACCCTCTTGCCTACAAGAGGCAGGTGACAAGCAGGGAGTGGGGTTGGGCTCTGGGGTCACATCCCAGCTCTGCCCCTCACCAGTGGAGAAAGCCTGGTAGTTGCCCTCCCCTCTCAGAGGGGGCGTGGTTCCCTGCTGTAATGTGGGGTAACTGATGGCGTGGATGCTATGGGCCATCACTCCTCCGGGTACTTTATGTACGTATTCAGTTAATCCTTATAAGCCCCCCATGGGGGAGGAAGTGCCATCATTCCCACTTTACAGATGAAGAAACTGAAGTTCTGAGAGGGCCCCTGAGCTCAGAAGGGTGATGTCAGTACTCACCTTCTGGATGTTGGTGGATTGAGTTTGCAAGACCCAAGTGTTGGCCTGTGCCTGGCATGTAGTGAGTGCACAGTGGGTGTGAGCTACTGCTGGTCCACTTAAGGTCCTCCAGGCTCACTGTGTGTTTGCATTTCAAAGAACAGGACTCCAGGCATTGTCAGGGTCATGGTTTTAGGTGAAGTCCTTTGTTGAAGAGCCTCTCGTAAGTTCCATCCCCTATTTGTCTGCTGCCCTTCTTGCTCTCTTTGCTAGGGCCTTAGTCATATGCAATCAGTACTGGCTGACTGATGGTGCCTGGGGAGTTCAGGTTGATTGTTTGGGGGGAGGTCTCTAGTGAGGTGCCGCAGGGCTCTAACCTCAGCCCTGTACTGAGAACAGTTTTTCTTTGGCGACTTGGTTGCAGGCATAGACTTGGGCTTTTTTGATACCAATATCAGTGCTCATGCTTAGGCAGCTGTTTCTTAGAGCCAAGCCTTGTTCAAACCCTTCACATCTAGTAAGCCCTCCACGAGCTTTCCCTCCAGTGCTCACATAACCCTATGAGGCAGGGTTACCATCCCCCATCACAGCTTGGGAAACTGGAGCACGGAAAAGCCGAGTGACTGGCTTAGGGCCACAGATCTCCCCATACACATGTCAGGAGTCTAACTCAGGTGGTCTGGCCTGAGCCCACACTCCTTGCCTCCTTCCACATGGTCTCCTGTGACAGCTCAAAGCAGGGGCGGAATTTCAGGTGACAGACCAGGATTTTAAACAACTCTGACAGTCTCAGGGATAGGATCAATTCTAACAGGACGAAACTTAACAGGGAAAATGTAAGGTCTTGAGCCTGGGTCCCCGAGTGCACGGGGTGCTTATGAGATGGAGGTGCTGTGGCTTCTTAGCGCCGTGGGCCAGACAGAGCCTGGGTGTGAACGCACGGGGCACTGGGGGCTGCTAACCCGTGGGGCCCGTGCAGAGGACAATGCAGTTTTAGGTCGAGTTTGTAGAACAGGGTCCGGAAGAAGGGAGATAAATATCAGAGATAAACACCTGTGTGTCCAGAGGATTGCAGCCTGGTGGAGAGGATCCGGGGAAGAAGCAGTGTCAGGACTGCTGGATAAAACTCACGGGGAGTCCCAGCCAGGCTTCTCATGAGGTTTGGAACCTTAGACTGGGGCATACTTGGTCAGATCTGACCCCGGCAGGCTTTTGTGAATACAGTTTGATTGGCAGGCAGCCACGCCCACTCGTGTGCACGTCCCCCCTGCCTGCTTCTACGCTGCTGGGGCAGAGCTGATTAATTGCAACAGAGACCACATGCCCTGCAAAGCCTCAAATATTTACTCCTTGGGGCTCTCCACGGCCCTGTGAACATGGCTCTTTTGGCTCCTTGAGTGTCCCAAGCTGTCCCAGTGCTACGACCTTCCTGGAATCTTTTCTCAGAGGCCTGAAATTCTGACCCCACTCCTCACCTGGCTACTCTGACTCTCAGTCAAATGGCCTCTTCTTCCAAGACACCGTTTGTACCCACCAGCCCTCGCGAACATTCTTGCTTACCGAACCCCATCCCTCCCCTCCGTTAACGCCGTTGCTGAGCATACTTTTGTGCGACGTGGTTTTTGCTTTTCTGTCCATGTGTGTTTCATTCCCATGGTGACCCCTGTGTGCAGCGTGGGTCCTGGCCATGCATCCTGTCTTTGACCGCTGATGGATGGAGAGTGAATGAACAGCCCCACTTGCTCCTTGCTCCCTCCCAGGGTCTCTCCTAGGACTCCCCCCAGGCATCTCAAACTCACTGTGTATCAACGGACGTACTACCACGTGGGCGCTCTGTGCTCGTGAGCGTCCTCCAGCTTTCCATACCAGACCCCATTTTGGCCTTCATGCTGCAATGGCAAGGAGCAGTCCTTAAGACCACTCTCATGTCTGGTGCTAAATGCAATTTCGGGGGTCCCCAGTACCACCGTCAAATCTGAGAACTCACTGGGACTTGCAGAATTCCCTGGGAACTGCTACACTCTTGGTTATGGTTTTACCACAGTGATAAGATGCAGGTTAAAATCAGCCGCAGGAAGGGACACACAGGGTCGTGGCCAGGAAAGTTCCAGGAGCATCTACTGGAGGTGTGGACAGTGCTAACTCCCCCCAGCGATGACATGACGTGTGACAGTAACACACAGGGCACTGCCAACCAGGGGAGACCCCTGAACCTCGGCATCGAGAGTCTTTACTGGGGGCCCGTCCAGTCACATAGAGCTGGCTGGTCACCCACGTGACCGACCGCAGGGTCCAGCCCCTGCTGAGGTCAGGCTGATGCCTCGTGATGCAAAGCCCCCCTCCCCAGTCACATTGTTGACTGTCTGGTAGCTTAGCCCCCCAGGTAAACAAGGATGCTCTCATCTTAGGGATCATCTCCCAGGAGACAAGGGCAAAGGTCAGACCTGTCTCTGGGCTGTTTAAATTCTTAGTGCACTACCATCTATAAAATAGATGACTAATGAGGACATACTGTATAGCCCAGGGGGCTCTACTCAATACTCCGTAAAGACCTATATGGGAAAAGAATCTGAAAAAGCGTGGCTATATACATATGTATAACGGATTCACTTTGCTGTACACCTGAAACTAACACAGCGTCGTAAATCAACTCTACTCCAATGACAACTAAAAAAAATTCTTGGTGCACACGCTTCACACCTTCGGGCTCCAGTCCTCCCACTCGCCACTGCCACCCTTGTTCACTCTGCGGGCATCTGCCCCCTGGTCCAGCCCCACCCTCGAGTTCTCCCTCCTCTGCAGAGCCTCCGTCTCCCCCCGGTGGGATTCTGATACTCACAAGCCTGCCGCCCCTCCCCGTGTCCGTCCTATAACCTCTCGGGTCATGCCGTTGCACAGCGGCCCTCCCCGTGGGCTGTGGGGCCCTGTCCAGCCTTCCTGGACTGCGTTCACCATCTTCCCCAGCTGGACCCGCCTTCCTTCATGCCCCTGCCCCTGAGCCAAGCTGCCCTTTCCTTCTCAGACTCTCCTATCCAGGTCTGCAGCCCATTTTGCATTTGCAGAGGATCCCAGCTGCGCGTGCATCGTGAGTCCTCCAGGGAACACATCTTTCTGCAGGCTGGTAAGTGACAGGAG
>NW_020174791.1:295857-395405 GCF_003031525.2 Neophocaena asiaeorientalis asiaeorientalis
GGTGGGGGGGGGGCAGCTGGAGGAGTTCCTGGAGAGCAAGGGGGCTCCGTAAGTGCTGGATGAGTCGGCAGGAGGGGCAGGCGCTTGACTCCCTGGGGGAAGGAGTCCCGAAGTGGACCAGTGCCAGGAGGCGGCAGAAGGCAGTGTCTTTGTGGCTGACAACGAGTGACCTGCAGGGATCGCACGGCTATGATGAGTGCGGGCCGGGTCTCCATCCCCACCCATGGCATTCCCTGTTTGGTGCACATCACCTCCTCCCCAGTCACAGCCTGTTCCCTCCGCCCTCCCACACAGTGTGGCTGGAGCTCAGTGGGTGCTCCTGCAAAGGGTGGCTGCCTGGGAGGCTTGTCTGTGCAGCTCTCGGTTTTGGCCACTGATCTTGTTGCCTGTTCCTCCCCACAACTTGGGGCCAGGCAGAGTGGGGGACGTGTGGGTTTGGAAAAGGGGCATTTTCTATGGCAACTAGAAAGCTGGATTGTGACATTCTTGAATGGGGAGACAGCTCCACTCCCTACCTTTAGGCCTAAAGAAACCTTAGTGCCAACAGGGTGCTAGCAAATGCCACCTGGGTGCAAAGCCCTTTCTCCTTGTGTCCCTCTCCATCCCTGGGCTCATGTCCTCGGGGTGAGGTCACGAGGCTCCTTCACTCTCCTCTCACTCAAGTCTCGACAGCTCCTTTCCTGACCACCTTGCAGGCTCCCTGAAGGCGGTGTCCTCAGGTCTCTCGGGGGCCGGGACACTGGATCTGATTTTGGCCTGTCCAGTGTGAGTCTCCAGGAGGCTCCTGAGGGGCTTGGCCTGCACCGCCTTCCCACCCACCTTCACCATCAGATTGAGTTATCTCGACCAGTCCTTTACTCAGAGCCACGGGCTCTGAGAGCCACAGGGTTGGGGACCCATCCCTGGGCTGGGCGCATCCTAGGCACGTGACAATTGTTGCTAGTGGACGAAGGGAAGGGGGGACGTCAGCGCCTGGCAGTGCAACAGCCACGGCCTCCACAGCTCTTTTCTTCCCCGTGCATGGTGAGGTCCAGGGGCCAAGCACCAGGCAGGGTGATTGGATGGGGAGGATAGGAGGCAGTGTGGACGGGGAGCTGCCCTTTGTCCTTCTTAGGGTGACTGAGCAGATGTGGAGAGGGGGCTCCAGGCACCTGGGTATCCCGTCTCAGAGCTCCCCCGCCATCCAGAACACATCTCTGCCTGCATCGCCCCCATCACTTCTGAGCTCAGTCTGGTCTCATCGGCTGTCTGTTCTCACCCCCTCGTTTCTGCTCTTCTTTGACCTTGACCTCTCATTGCTGCTCCTGCTGGCTGTATGGGCCTTAGAGTTTAGGTGTTCAGTATCCTACCCTCGGCCCCATCCCCAGGGAAACCTGCTCTGATGGCCCCAAGGGGGGACACAAGTACCCCAACACAATGTCAGGAACACCAAAGAGGAGATGAAAGCCCATCTTAGATAAAAACTTTTTCTGAGTCTTTTTTTAGACTTTATTTCTTTAGGGCAGTTTTAGGTTTATAGGACAATTACACAGAAAGTACAGACAGTTCTCACGTACCCTTCCTATGCTCCGCCACAGTTCCCTCTCTTAGTAACACCTTGCTCTGGTGTGGGACATTGTTACAGCTGACAAATCAATACTGATGTACTTCTATAACCAAAGCCTAAACCTAGAGTTCACATCAGGTTCAGTCTTCGTGTTGGGGTTTGCCGAGTCTTTTGTGTCCTCATCCTGAGAGCAGGTCAGGCCTGGCCACTGAATCACAAATTCAGAACCATGGACAGCAGGCAGGGGGTGGGTATTGCCCATACAGCCGTCCAGGCCAGGTATCCAGAAATGCTTTTCTGTGTCCACCCACAAGTAGGGTTCAGAGCCGTCTGCCACCAGGTAGGGCACAGAAGACTTGCCACCCTCTGGGCCAGCATCCGCTCAGGAAGCAGCCCCAGCCAGCAGTCTGGGCTCTGCAGTGGTACCTGGCAGCCTGCAGACATCAGCATGCTGCCTGTGGTTCAACTGTTCATCTACCTGAATGGCAGGTGGCTCGGTGTTCTGCCAGAGGGGTGCAGCTGTGGGTCCCAGGGCACGCAGCCCAGGACCCAGCCGCGAGCCGGGCAGGCAGCAGGCCGGGAAGAGGCTGTCGTTACAGCGCAGCCCTCGGAGACACACTGTCTGGGCTCAGCGCCCTCTCTCCTTGCCCTCTGCTGGCCTTCTGCCCCTCCTCTCCCAGCTAGCTCCTGTGACATCTCCAGACCTTTTGGCCCAAATTCTCGCCTTGAAAAATGCCAGCGGGCTGTCAGCTGTCTTGAGAAAGGTGCAAAATCATCACAACAGAGCTGGTTACGATTTACTTTCAAAAGGCGCCCTACAAGTTCTGGATGCAGGAGGGCAGGTGGTGACAAACCTGGGTCTGCAGTGAGAAGTGTGGTCATGGCAGAGGGAAGGCAGATGGACCAGGGCTCTCGATTCCTCAAGCCATCATCCAAGGACACATTTCACAAAAAAGGAAAGAGCGTGGCTCTTAGGTGTATAAAAAATGAGAAACTTCGCTCTTAGTATTGAAACCTCCCTGAAATGGTATTTTAAAATCTATTGGATTGACAACATTGGTAAGGAAACAATTGTTCTTGTGGTGGGAAGGTCAATTGAAGTAACTTTTTTTGAGGGGAGGGCGATTTGCCGACCTCTGTCAAGATTTAAGACACACACCCCCTTTGTTTCAGCAAGTCTGGGTAGGGTTTGGTCTTACAGGTATATTTGCACAGGTGCAAAAGTTGTATGCATAAGAATAAACACCGGAGAAAAAATGGAAAAAGGTACGTGTGTCCACCAGCTGCGGCTGGATCCGTGCATTGTGGTCCATCCTTACAATGGAACCATCTGAACCCTAACCCTAAACCTAACCCTGACCTTAACCCTTCAGAGAAAGAGGCAGAGCTGGATATCCAGGTCTGGACAATCTTCAGGATACAGCCCTTGGTGGGTAAAACAGAGACACCATGGCATGCTGCTCTCATGTTACAAAAAGACACACGTGCATGCATATATGCTTATGGATATAAGACAGCTCATCTAGAATAATACACAAGAAACTTCCTCCTTGTGTCTACATTTTGGTTCTGCTGGAACACTTTCCCTTGTGCATATAACACCTGTTCAAAACTGATAACAAACAGAAGGCTCTGATTACCACTCCCGCACTCCAGATATTCTGCAATGCCTTCCAGGTGGAAGATTTCTCTTCCTCGTTAGCCCCAGCAGCCAAGAAGATGTCATACAAGTTTTCCCCTGTGGTTTGCAATATGCAAATAACTGGATTTCTTTCCTTTATATTTATTTTTAAGGGTTTCCATATGTCGTGTGGGGCTCTGTCCTTCCCTTCCCAAGGGTACTGACGTTCCAGTGTAAGCTTCGTGAGCACAGGGATTTCATTTGCCCGGCTTACTGCTCTGCCTGCAGCCCCCAGAAGCATGGCGCTCAATGAATGCTTGTTGAATCCATCATGTACTCCCCCAGCAGTGTGTGTTACCCCAAACCCCAATTCTGGTTGAGGGTTGAACACTTCCCCCCATTACCTGAGACCTTGTCTGAGCCTTTGGAGCAGGGCTACCTGGACCGATGAGACATCATCTCAGGTCCTGGCTGTGAATAAGGGACACATCTCAATATAACCACATAAGCGCAGGGCTACAAGCCCGTGCATGTTTCCATAAGGATCTGGGGGTTGAAATCCAACAGGAGACTCCCTGTTTTGATTTGAAATATTAAAGTGAGCCTTGAAAGATCGTATTCTATACTGGAAACCTTTGAGCTATTTGCTTCATTAATCCTGTTACAACAGTGACACAGGAAGCCTGCTCAGGTGGCAGACGGGGGCTGGTGGAGCAGAGTCTGCCCAGCTAGATGGGGACAGCCCTGACGAGGCACATTTGCTTTTGGGTTCTGGAAGAGCTGCTCATGTGAAGTGACCAAGCCTGTGAAAATTACTCAGCAAAGTCCTCTTAGATGCAAAAGAACACGGAAGTTAGGGGGGTGAACTGCCAGGGTCCTGACCCCAGGTGGGGAGTGGGGCACACCGTGAGATGTTTATGTTTGCCAAAACTGTCCTGGGTTTAAAGAACTTTGAGAAAGATTGTCCGCAAAGGAAGGGAGTTTAACCTGCGTGGAAGCAGGCTTTCAATGTAACGAAGCATGATCCTACCCGAGACCCCTGAAACCCAACAAGGCCCCGTGGTGACTGCTGTCCTTTGTCGTTAGAGAAAGCGGGGGCAACTGCGCCTCCAGAGAAGCCCTGAGGACCACAGCCCAGCACACAGTGAGTGACAGCTGCCCCACCAATTGGAATGTGGTTTTTCCTCCCCCAACACCTCTTCTCACCTGTGCTTCTATCAGAGGACTGATCCCAAGTCACATGGATAAATTTGTGTATTTGTTTTCTGCCCCTGCTGTGTGGTCCACGATGGCTGAGACCTTGTCTCTGTTCCTGATACCCAGCGCACCTGGCACACAGCACACAGGTGTGGCGGCAGAGACCATTGTGTCTTCTCTCCTGCTCCATCCTGATGCCCTGCAGAGTGCCAGGCCCACAGTAGATGCCAACATATCAGCTGAATCACCTATCGTATTCCTTTCCTACACCTATCATAACAAATAACTATGAACCGGTTGCTTAAAACGACAAAAATGTATTCTCTCACAGATCTGGAGGCCAAAAGTCTGAGATCAAGGTACTGGCAGGCCATTCTCTGTATGAAGGCCCTGGGGAAGGACTCTTCCTTGCCTCTTCCAGCTTCTGTTGTCTGCCGGCATCCTTGGTGTTCCTTGGCTTGTAGAGGCATCACTCCAACCTCTGCTCTATCTTCACATGGCCTCTTCCCTCTGGGTGCATCTCTGTGCCTGCATCCAAATTTCCTTCTTCTTTTAAGGAGGCAAGTCATTGCATTAGGTCCCAACCTAAGCTAGTATGACCTCACCTTAACGTGATTACATCTGCAAAGACCCTACATCTAAGTAAAGCCAGTATACAGGTCCCAGGGGTTAGAACTTGAACAAATCCTTCTGGGAACACAAGTCAACCCGCAACACTGATGGATGCAGAAATGGTAACGAGAGAGAGGCTTCGCTTTGTAACCAGGCATCTGCAGTACTTTGAAAGGAAAGACTTAATGGTGAGCAACATATACAGCTTATACAGGGCTTTCTGTCCTCATACACAATGTCATTACGTGATGAGACTGACGGTGATGGTGAAATAATGATGATGATAAAATAAAAATATCCAATATTTACTGAGAGACGGCCCCATGTCAGGCACTGAACTAAACGTTTTCTGGGTATCATCTCATTTAATTCTCATGGTTGCCCCACAGTGGAGCCTTTCACCTATCGACATCCTGATTCAAAAAATATTTAGTATTTCTTGCCCTGTGCCGGGCAGTGGACAGGACATGAAGGCCGACGTCTTCATTTCCAAAGCTGAGAGTCCAGGGGAAACCATTTTTGTTAGGTTTCCATTCCTCCACCCCCTTCTCTCTCTCTTACTCACTTTGTCATCACTTTCCTCCTCAGTGTGCTGGCTCCTCATAAATTTTGTAATCCTCAAATTACATTTCTGTCATCTGCCCATTCATTTTATTACCTGCCGATAAAAAGGTCAGAGTCCGCAATCCCCGATTTCAGGAGCATTTACTCAACGCCAATAAATAGAAACCCTTTCTCTGAAAAGGGAAAATGATAACACTAAAATTTTTAAAAACGTTGCCAGAATATTTTTAAGAGGACGGTAACCTTCCCATCTGACCTGCTCTTTGGTGAACGAATCAAATGACACAGTTATGTCTCCCGTGAACCTTAGCGGCTTTGAGTCTCAATGTATGCACTGGGTGTCCTGGAAAAGCAGGGCTTGCCTCCTGCAGAGACTGGAGATTCCCACCTGACAGAGACCAATTCCTGGACATTATTGTGAATGTTACCAGGTGTGTGGGGGGCAAACAAGCACCCAAACATCCAATAAATATCCATGAGGGCTTATTTTTGTCCCAACATTCAGCAACTGAGTCCACTAATTGATTGACTCACTAATTCTTTCATTCATTCAACAAGTACATTTTCAGTACATTTTTTAGCTTTATTGAAGTGACTGATATACAAAAAGTTTTCACACTTTTAGTGTATACATTCTGATGAGTTTGGACATATGCAAACACTCGTGATACCATCAAGGTAGTAACCATGTCCATCACCTTCAAAAATGTTCTTATGTTGTGTGTGTGTGTGTGTGTGTGTGTGTGTGTGTGTGTGTGGTTTTGATAAGAACACAACAGGAGTTTTATCCTCTTAATGTATTTTAAAGCACACAATAGAGTACTGTTGACTACAGCTTTCTGTATGTCAAACATGGGGCATGGTGATGAGGGCCAGTGGTGAGCAAAACAAAACATGGTCTCGGCTCTCAAGAAGCTTGTGGAATCATAGGTGCCATGACTGGGGTGGGATAGGGACCTGAGGGCTGCAAGTCAGGGTACCTCTGACCATGACCTTGTCTAGAGGCCCAGCTTCTCATAACTCTCACAGATGCAGTAACTCTCATGGATAAGGTCACCATCACTGCTACAGTAAGCACCCCCACCCCTGCCACCCTGCTAGTGATGCTTTAGGCTCTGTTGGTCTTGCCCTATCTAAGCTCCTGCAGATGGAGTGAAAGGTCCTTCTAGAAATGGCCATCAGAACCCAGATCTGTTCAGCCGGCCCGGGATGGCAAGGTCCCAAATGGCCACCCCACCCAAGGATGGAGCCCTTGCTGCATTGCTTTAACCATGTTCTAAAAACCGACATGTGTTCCGTCCCCTGTTCCCACCTTGGAGCTCAGATTCCTTTCTGCCTCTGAGACCTGACATCCGGCTGGCAGCTTTCTGAGCCTTGTTGGCTGCTCTGCCAGTAGCTTCTGCTTCCCTCACTGAGCTGTGATCTCAGGGGAGGCTAGTGGGCCTTGTTCCTTTTGGAACCTGGGATGAGAAAGGACTGCTGAGGTGCTGAGAGCTGTTGTTGCCATGGACACGGATGGCCATGGGGATCTGAGAGCCATCTACTCGTCTACAAGCCCCAGACAGAAGCTGTGACCTCCGCGCTCACAGGGGAGCCTGGGAGAGGGTGGATGTGAGCTGGGGTCCTGGGCGGGTTCAAGAAGGTGGCAAAAGGAATCAAGGGAGTTGGGGCCATCTCTAGGCCTGGAGGCAGGAGCCCTGGGCTCTGGTCCGGGCCCACAGAGAATGGGCTATGTTGTTGCCATGCCCTGTAAATGCCTAGGGGACTCTCTAATCTATATTCCCAGTGGCGTTGCTTTGGTGTGCACTCCCAGAGCACCTCTGAAGGAAGGAGAGGATGGGGCTCCCCCAGGGCTGCCTGACTGCAGAGTGTGGAGGTGGGGAAGGGCCCTCCAGCCACTTTACGCTGGCACGGAGGGTTCACAGGGAAGCAGCACGGGCTGTCGGCATTGTTGCCACTTCCTTAGTCTCTGCCTTCCTTCTTCCCGGTCACTCGTCAAAAGGCTAGAGGCCCGCATAGGGATGGGTCACTTCGTGGTCATCATAATCTTCTGTACCTGAGAGCTGGACCTGGGAAGGCCTTCCCCAGTCATGAAGCATCCCTCTCATCCTATATCACTGGAGGGGCAGGTGGAGTGGGTGGCCTCCGGGGACCTCTCTGGGGACAACTGTGGGGTCAGGGGAGTCCAGAGTGAGTCAGCTCCAGAAGGCAGCCTGCAGCCTGCATCACCCTCACCTCCTCGCACTAAGAACAAGGTTCTCCATCCCTGTGTTACCTTCAGAGTCTTCCACGCCCGAGGTTGGTGAGGAATTCCTGGTGTAGCGAAGCACTCATTCAGAACACAGATAGTAACCATGTCCATCACCTTCAAAAATGTTCTTATGTTGTGTGTGTGTGTGTGTGTGTGTGTGTGTGTGTGTGTGTGTGGTTTTGATAAGAACACAACAGGAGTTTTATCCTCTTAATGTATTTTAAAGCACACAATAGAGTACTGTTGACTACAGCTTTCTGTATGTCAAACATGGGGCATGGTGATGAGGGCCAGTGGTGAGCAAAACAAAACATGGTCTCGGCTCTCAAGAAGCTTGTGGAATCATAGGTGCCATGACTGGGGTGGGATAGGGACCTGAGGGCTGCAAGTCAGGGTACCTCTGACCATGACCTTGTCTAGAGGCCCAGCTTCTCATAACTCTCACAGATGCAGTAACTCTCATGGATAAGGTCACCATCACTGCTACAGTAAGCACCCCCACCCCTGCCACCCTGCTAGTGATGCTTTAGGCTCTGTTGGTCTTGCCCTATCTAAGCTCCTGCAGATGGAGTGAAAGGTCCTTCTAGAAATGGCCATCAGAACCCAGATCTGTTCAGCCGGCCCGGGATGGCAAGGTCCCAAATGGCCACCCCACCCAAGGATGGAGCCCTTGCTGCATTGCTTTAACCATGTTCTAAAAACCGACATGTGTTCCGTCCCCTGTTCCCACCTTGGAGCTCAGATTCCTTTCTGCCTCTGAGACCTGACATCCGGCTGGCAGCTTTCTGAGCCTTGTTGGCTGCTCTGCCAGTAGCTTCTGCTTCCCTCACTGAGCTGTGATCTCAGGGGAGGCTAGTGGGCCTTGTTCCTTTTGGAACCTGGGATGAGAAAGGACTGCTGAGGTGCTGAGAGCTGTTGTTGCCATGGACACGGATGGCCATGGGGATCTGAGAGCCATCTACTCGTCTACAAGCCCCAGACAGAAGCTGTGACCTCCGCGCTCACAGGGGAGCCTGGGAGAGGGTGGATGTGAGCTGGGGTCCTGGGCGGGTTCAAGAAGGTGGCAAAAGGAATCAAGGGAGTTGGGGCCATCTCTAGGCCTGGAGGCAGGAGCCCTGGGCTCTGGTCCGGGCCCACAGAGAATGGGCTATGTTGTTGCCATGCCCTGTAAATGCCTAGGGGACTCTCTAATCTATATTCCCAGTGGCGTTGCTTTGGTGTGCACTCCCAGAGCACCTCTGAAGGAAGGAGAGGATGGGGCTCCCCCAGGGCTGCCTGACTGCAGAGTGTGGAGGTGGGGAAGGGCCCTCCAGCCACTTTACGCTGGCACGGAGGGTTCACAGGGAAGCAGCACGGGCTGTCGGCATTGTTGCCACTTCCTTAGTCTCTGCCTTCCTTCTTCCCGGTCACTCGTCAAAAGGCTAGAGGCCCGCATAGGGATGGGTCACTTCGTGGTCATCATAATCTTCTGTACCTGAGAGCTGGACCTGGGAAGGCCTTCCCCAGTCATGAAGCATCCCTCTCATCCTATATCACTGGAGGGGCAGGTGGAGTGGGTGGCCTCCGGGGACCTCTCTGGGGACAACTGTGGGGTCAGGGGAGTCCAGAGTGAGTCAGCTCCAGAAGGCAGCCTGCAGCCTGCATCACCCTCACCTCCTCGCACTAAGAACAAGGTTCTCCATCCCTGTGTTACCTTCAGAGTCTTCCACGCCCGAGGTTGGTGAGGAATTCCTGGTGTAGCGAAGCACTCATTCAGAACACAGGGGGAGCCTGCCTGGTGGAGGTGTGCTGTGAGGTGCCGTGCTGGATGGGCAGGGTAGTGGTCCTCTCAGGCTTGGAGTAAACAAATACATGAAGTGTAACCAGGTGTCAGGGGTGGAGGTCTTTGTGAAGATGGGACTGTTCTGCATTGGCACTGTGGTGGCTATAAGAGTTGACCCGTGATAGAATTGTGTAGAGCCACTCACATGCCCATACACACATACACATGTGCATGCACACGTGCAGAGATACAGGCGGACACATACGGCCAGACACACAGCACACATGCATGCAGACATACACACACAGACACGCACACATGCACGTACACATGCAGACATCAACACAACTGTCTGGAGAAGCTGGTGAAGTCTTCATGATGTCTGTAGAGTATACAGTGTTCATTTCCTGCATTGGGCTTTCTATTCCAATTATGTAAGATGTTATCCTGGGGTGGCGGGGGGAAGCTGGGGCCAGTGCACATTGGAGCCTCTCCGTACTATTTTTACAACTTCCTGTGAGCCTATAATTATGTCAAGTGTAAATATAATTTAATAGTTTAACATTTAATACATTTCTGAACATTTAGTAAATTTGTCTTAATTCAATTTAATTAATATGAAAAATAAATTTAATATAATAATAAATTAATACAAATAGCAATAAACAAATGCTTGCAGGTAGTTTAAATATTTAATTCATGTACTGGTAAAGTTTTTAGATGATTTCCGTCCCTAATTATATAAAAAGAATAACTGCGGAAACACAAAATCAACAAACTGTTGGCAACTTCCCATAAGTGCTAAGAAGCAGCTCATAGTTCTGGGATAGATGATAAAGGATGGGGTGAGAGAAAGCTGTTCTTTTACCAGGTGGTCAAGGTGAGGCAGGATAATCCCACCGCCACCTTCACCTTATTTGTGTTGCTGTAGTCCTAGGTGTATACAGTCCTTTCGGCTCTAAATTCAAATCCAAGGAGCCCCACTGGCCTCCTCTTTTGAGTGTTGTGGGATGGAAGCACCATCAGGCCTCAGGCCCATTAATGTGCCTGTGGGAAGGTTCTGAGCAGGCAGAGCTGTGTGTCCTGAGCGTGGTCCATTGCCCTCACCCCACCCCCAGCATCCTGGCCACGGGGAGGGGAGCGGGCACCCTCCTCCAAGGTGCCCCTCTTTCCTTGGCTCTCTTGGCTTTTTCAGAGCTTTTGGTCCCAGCCATAAGGGAAACATAAAGATCACTCTGGATAGGCATTTTGAAAAAGTGATGAAACCACCTATAAACCAGCAAATTATACAGGGGAGGCATTTTATGCCTTGTTTTCTTTACAGCCATTCTGAATGGAACATAAAAGTCACTGGAGGGTCCCAGTTTCTGCCACTTTCGGGCCCCATTTCAGAGTCTACAGCAGGATGCATTTGTCATCAGACCTCCTGCCTCTGTGCCAGCACAGGGCGAGACAGGCTGGGACAGCCTTTAGGATTCCATTACCAAGAGAAAGTAAATATTTTCCGTGTGTTGTGAGGAGTGAAATTTCTTGGCTCTCGGTGAGAGGTACAGGGGCAGTGAGGCATGGAAGAATTCAGAGAGCAGAAGCCAGTCCACAACCCTCAGGCTCAGTCCTTATCTGCAACCTTCAAGTGTCCCCTTGGTGATACCACATCTTTCACTGGCCCCATCAAAGGATGGAAATCATGATTGACAGCAGCCTTTGGGGTCTCTGCAGCTGTCCCCATGGGCAGGGCATTCCAGAACAGTGAAGAATCACTCTTGCTAATAATGAGGCTCAGAGCTGGGAGCTTGAAGGTTTGGGGTAGCATCAAGGATTCACCACCAACTGGCTTTGGGCCCTGGGGTGTCACTTATGACTCCATGTCTTGCTTTTATGATCAGTAAAATGGGAGAGAGCATTTGCCATGATGGAGTTGATCTGGAAGAAAAGTGAACTTGTGCATATGACGCTTTGAATCAAGCAGGAGAAAGGAGCATACAGTGCTTTGCTTGAGCAGATTCATGTCTCCGGCGCTTATTCAATTCCATCCTAGCACGGAGGCTGGAGGCTTAATTATAGACAGCACTTGGCAATCATGGAGAATGGGAGAGCTTCCAGAAAATTAGAGATAAGAGAATGTTCCAATTTCAAAATGAGGATAATGGCAGATTCTAGAAACTCTACAGGCCAGAAAACATTTGAATCCATGTCCAGAACCTGAGAGGTCATGGTCTCACTCTATTCCATATTGGCTAGACCTACCTGTGATGCCTTTAGTGTTTGATGGCATTATTTATAAATCTAAACAGATTCTGAAGGGGGTTGAGACAGCAAGTAATGTTTATTCTGGAATAGAAAGGTTGGGTGTTTGTCATGGTGGCTGCCTTTGAATGTTGGATAGGTATTTCTGTAGATGGGAAATAACTCATTTCTCTGTGTGACCTCAGAGGACAGAACTGAGGTTTCAGAGAAATAGGTTTTCATCCGAAGAAAGAAAGGAGCTTCTCAAAGTCTGAGCTGTTCAAACTTGAAATGGGCCACCCAGTCAGGCAATGAACAGCATTGCCCCTAGGGCTGTCCCAGTAGAGGCTGGGTTGATGTAGGTAAGACTCGTGCAGGTGAATGCTTGAATGGGCCATGGAAAATGGATTAAATGTTACCCAGGTTACATAGAAAGATCTGAGGTCTAGGAGCATTGGCACAGGAAATTCTCTTTTGAGAGTTTTAAAGGGTAGGTTTCCAGTATTTTCCCAATAGGAATCCAGTGTGTGACTCTAGTACATGCTTCTCTACCCAGTGATCATTACTGTCCTGAGACAGTAATTTTTATTGGGGCTGCAAAGGAAGACGCTCATGTGGTGATAAAACTCGGCAGAGAGCCAGACAATCTCCACCAGAAGACTAGGCTCTGACCTTTGCAGAACCAAGCCCCCATCTGGACGCTACAACCCCTGCATTCATTGTGGGGGGAAGGACATCTCAGAAGGGCTGCTCATACTCTGTTTTCAGCACTGGATTCACCACTTTGTAATGTTTTCTTGGAATCAATCTTAGAATCTTTCCTGTATCTTGTGCTTGGGGCATTTTGTCCTATATGTAAATGCCACTGTCCACCAGGAGGATGGGATGAGAAAGAGTCATGGTCTAGGTGCACCCCTTCATCACCCAGATGGTGAGTCAGTAGCGTGTCCTGTGCAAGATGCCACGTCCCATTGTAGCTGTAGGTTTCATCATCCAGAAAGTGAACCTGATCTGAGCTGTTACGGGGTGGAATGATCCCTTTGGAAAGATTCAAATTGCTCTTGATGGAGAGTTAGATGATGGAAAACCAGGAGCATTCATACTGGAAGGAAGCCTCCAGTTCTCTTCTCTCCATTCTCAGTATCAGAGCCTGATTCCTGGCTCCCTGGCACCCTGCACATACTTTGTCATCACTGCCACCTTCCAGCCCACCCTTCAGGCAGCCAAGTTTCATCTCAGCCGCCTCTGCCACCTCTTTTGCTCCTTCAGTTTCTTTTGCTTACTGTCTGGGCAGCATTATGCCTGCCTCACACAGCTTCTGATGAAAGCAGAGAAGGAGACATAGGTGCCAATTTAACAAGATAGACATTCTCTGGTCCAACCTCAGACTTTGGAATCAACAAATTTGTGGTCTGTAAAACTTTCTTAACATGCAGTGATATTGAAAATATTTGCAGACTCTATTTGTGAGATCTTAAAGGGAATATCCTCTTGAAGGGTGTCATTGCTTTGGCTTTGCAAAAACATCTAATTAAAATGGCATGATTTCTTTCTCAGTGTAAGTCTAGATCAGTGATTTGTAGACACTTAAAAATAATGATATCCTTTGATTTCTAGACACAATTTTTCATGGAATCACAACATATTAAAATGGCAAAAATGAATAGCTCTGATTGAGGTAAGGGAAAGGTACAGGTACCCACCCTTGTGCAGTCATCCAAGGCAGCTCCTAAACAAAATATTAGCCCACTATTATAAATACAGGGGAAGCCATGCCATGCAAGGTGTTTGCTCCAGGCAGGAGCCTTCCAGTAGCTCAGGGCTTCCCATAAGAGTTTATATCCCAGTTTATTCACTTAACAAACATTTATTGAGCATCCACCATATGTCAGGTTTTGTTAGATATTTGGGATACTGCAACAGATGAGAAAAACAAGCCCCATGCTTTATAGGGCTTGGATCCTAGTGAGTGACACCAGCATTTTGTGTTAAATGCTATGCAGGAAATAAACAGACTAATGAGATAGAGAAGAAGGTAGAGGCTGCTTTAGGAAGACCTGTCCTCCCTGATTTACATATTTGAAATGGGTGTGGCCCTTCCCTCCCAGGCTTACTTCTTTTCCTAAACCATGGTGTCATTCGAACTAAAGCAAGCTCAAGAACTACCTGAAAAGAGGCCCTCCAGGAGATTCTGTCCAGCAATTTCTGGGCAGACGAATGCCCCGAGACAAATTAGGGGGAAGAGACATCTTCTGGGAAGGATGGATAGAAGAAGAGAAATCTGTTAAGCACCAGTCTTTTCTTGAAAATGATTGCGACGTCATGCGCATGTGGACATTTGTGGACAGACTGAGGGTGATGGCAAGCTTAGCTCTTCTCTCCAGGAATTGCCAGTTGCTTACGGGGAAGCAATACGTCCTTCATTTGGGTCCAGGCAGACTCTCAGGGAGACTGGTTAGCTACCAGAGCCTCTCAGAAATAAAGGTGAGAGGTTCACAAGAGAGAGCCCTGCCCGCCCAAGCGGAGCCTGGAAATGGCTGCTTTCATCCCTCAATCGGTCTTTTTCAGGACCACGGAGAGCGCCGCATCTCCTGCTTGTCCTTCATGTGGACTACAGGGTCGTCGGTCTCCAGGGCGAAGCTAGTACAGCAAAGCATGAGAAGTTACAAGAAATGGGGAGAAGAAACACACAGGCGGGCCTTATTATATGAAGCTATTTTATTCCTAACAATTGTGCTCAAACCATACTTTGATGAGTTAGTCCTATGCAATGGAAGAGCTCTTTATTAAACAAACGCAAACAAAACCTGAGAGTAATGTATTTTTAAAAAATCAGCTTTACTGACATATAATTAACGTACAATAAATCACATATTTTTAAGGTGAACCGTCTTTCATAGGTGTACACCTGTGAAGCCATCTCCTGTGGACTGAATGGTGTGCCCCCACCCTCCCCCACAATTCACATGTTTAAGTCCTAACCCCCAGAAACAAAGATAGTGACTGCATTTGGAGACAGGGCCTTTAAGAGGCATTTAAGTTAAAATGAGGTCATTAAGGTGGGTCCTTATTCAATATAACTCTTGTCCTCATAAGCAGAAGAAATTAGGACACAGACACAGGAAGAGGGAAGAGCATGTGAGGACACAGAGAGAAGATGGCATCTATAAGGCAAGGAGAGATGCCTCAGGAGAAACCAACCCTACTGACACCTTGATCTCAGACTTCCGGCCCCCAGAGAAAATAATTATCTGTTTTTTAAGCCACTCAGCCTGTGGTACTTTATTAAGGCAACCTTAGCAAACTAGTATACCATCAAAACAATAAAGATAATGAACATATCTGCTACTCTAAACATTTCCTCACGGTGCTTTAAAATCCTTTCCTTTTGCCACTCCTGTGTCCCCCTCCCATATTTTCCTAGTCACCACTGGTCTGTTTTCTGTTATTATAGATTAATTTGCATTTTCTAGAATTTTATAGAAATGGAATCATAGTGTATGTACTATCATTTTTTGGGGGGGCAGTGGTGGTCTGGATTCTTTTATTCAGCATAATTATTTTGAGATTCATTCATGTTGTAGCATGTATCCATAGTTCATTCCTTTTTAAAATTACTAAGTAGTATTCCATGAAACATTTATCCATTCACCTGTTGTTGGACTGTTGGGTTGTTGCCAATTTTTTGACTGTTACAAATAAAGCTCCCAGGGATATCTGCAAACAACTCTTTGTATGAACATATGCTTCCTTTCTTCTTGCGTAAATGTAAATTCCTAGGTGTGGAATGGCTAAATCATATGGCTTAACTTTTTAAAGAAACTTCAAACTGCTTTCCAAAGTAGTTGTACCATTTACCTTCCCATTAGCAGTGCATGAGAGGTCCATTTCCTCTACACACTCATGAATACTTGCTATGATAAGGATTTTTGATTTTAAGCATTCTAATAGATGTGTAGTTGGATCTCCTTGTGATTTTAATCTGCATTTCCCTAATGACTTACAATGTTGAGCATCTTTATGTACTCAACATAAAGATGTTTGCCATCTGGACATCTTCTTTGGTGAAGTATCTATTCAAATAGATACCTACTTCGCCATTTAAAAAGTTGGGTCATTTAAAAAATATGTCCTTTATATATTCTGGATACAAGGTCTTTATCAGTAGAAAACAACTACTGTTTTCTCAGTCTGTAGCTGTCTCTTCATTTCATTAACAGTATCTTTCAATGAGCAGAAGCTGTACATTTTTATGAGGTCCAATTTATTAATTTACTATTCATTGGATCATGCTTTTGGTTTCATGTAAAAAAAACTGTCTACTCCAAGGTCACAAAGATTTTATGCTAGAAGTTTTGTAGTTTTATATTTTTTAAGTGTTATAATTAGAATGCTGATCCATTTTGAGTTGATTTTTATATATAGTGCAGGTGTGAATCAATGCTCTTTTTTTTTTTTTTTGCATATGAGTAACTGTTACAGCACCATTTATTGAAAAGATTTTCCTCTCTCCATTCAAATGCCTTTGAACCTTTGTGAAAATATCAGTTATCCACATATTTGTGGGTTAATTTCTGGGCTCTCTATTTTGTTCCATTGACCTTTTTGTCGATATTGATGCCAACATTACACTGCCTTGATTGCTGTAGCTTTATCATAAATCTTGAAATCAACTAATTATTTTTCAAAATTGTTTTGGCTATTGTGGGTCCTTTGTATGCATTTTCATATGAATTTTAAATTCAGTTCATCGATTTCGAACAAAAAGCTTGTCATTTAGAATGGGGTCACATTAGACCTTTAGATCCAATAGGAAAAAACTGTCATCTTAACTATAATGAATATTATGACACATGAACACCATATAACTTTCCATTTATTTAGATCTTCTTTAATTTATCATGGCAATGTGTTATAGTTTTCAGTGTACAGACTTTTCACATTTTTACCAGACTTATCCCTAAGTATTTCATTTTTGAAGTTATGTTAATATTATTATTTTAAATTTCAACTTCTGGTTGTTTATTGCCAGTATATGGAAGTACAATTAGCTTTTGTATGCAGATCTTGTGTCCTGCAACCTTGCTAAACTCACTTCTTCATCTGTAGAATCTGTTGTGATGCCACTTCTGTCATTCCTGATATTGGTAACTTGTGTCTTCTCTCTTTTTTGTTCTCATCAGTCCGGTTAGAGGTTGACCAGTTTTATTGGTTTCCTCAAAGGCCAACTTTTTCTTTCATTGATTTTTCTCCACCGTTCTTCTATATCACTGGCTTTTGCTTTGATTATTATTTCATTTCTTCTACTTACTTTGGATTTAATTTCTCCTTCTTTTTCTAGTTTCTTGAAGTGGAAGCTGAGGTCATTGCTTTGTGCTCAGTCTAGGGATAATTATTCTCCATGACTGAGGCAAGACCCCTCTGTGTGTTCTGTGTATTCTACCCAAGGCCCTGTGAATTATGAAGTTTTCTGGTCCAGCTGGGGTATTGGCAGCAGCCCTGCCTTGTGTGAGCACAGAATTCTGTTCCCTCTAATCCTTGCCTGGGTCTTTCTGTGGACTTGATTAATCTCCTCACACATGTGTGCTGACCAGTACTCAGCTGAAAACTCAGAGACAATCTGTGGGTCTCCAGAGTTCTCCATCTCTGTACAACTCTCTCTTCTCTGGTGCTCTGACCTGAAAACTGCTGCCTTGGTCTCCCGAGACCCTCAGCTAAGCTTTCTCCACTCAGGGAGAAGATGGACATCCACCATGCTCTGTCTGTGCCATGGCCTGGAAACACGAGGCAGTCAGCGGGGGCAATTGTAGGGCTTGCCTCTTTCCCATCTCTCAGGGATTGCTTCATTGCTGATGTCCAAGTCCTGAATATTTTTGATCATTTTAAAATTTGAACTACACATCGGTTCTCCTGGGTCGCCATCTGCTGATTCAGCCTCCGGATACTGAGACTGGTCAGCCTCTTCAATCACATGGGCCAAAGCCTTATATTAACTCTTTTTCTATACATGTATATATTTATATACACATCCCATTGGTTCTGTTTCTTTGGAGAACCCTGACTCATAGAGCTTTTTGTTTGTTTCAGGCAGGAAGGTAAATCTGGTCTCTGTTACTCCATTTTGATCAAAAGTGCTAAATATCGTTATTTATTGACACATAATCATTTTGCAATGATGTGGATAGTTTCCCCAGTTTTTGCTGATTTGGGGTAAGTTTGGGTTTGTTTTCAGTTAAGTTACCTCGTGAGGGAACTCATGGCCATCATGAGGGAACAAGGCCGGCACTCAAGGGCAGAGGGTCAGAGCCGGCCAGAGAGGACTCCCACGGTGGAACTCTGCCCTGAGTGGTGCACATCCTCTGGTTTCAGCTCTCTAAAATGCAAGCCAGATGGTACACAATTTGTTCGTAATTTCCCAGTCTTCCCCTTGTTTGGCCAAGTGGATGCCTGGTGGCCAGGGCACTGGGCAAGGAGAAGCCGAGGTGTGGCTGGCATGCTTTCTGCTCCCCTCTGCCTTATTAGAGCAATGGCTTCAGCCCCAATCCACATATTACAGGCTCCATAAAGCAGGCTCGGTTACATAGTTGTGTTAGCTTGTTGACATGTAAAGACAGCTGGCCCTGGGATTAATCAGGTCCGAGCTGGGCTATCAGGACGCAGTGACTGTGCCGAGTGACATCTGATGGCACGTCCACCCTGGGTGTTGCACAGACAAAAGGCATTCCTGTTCCTGAGAGAGCTTCCCGTCCTGTACTTGAGAGTCTGTAGGGGTTTGTGGTGGCATTTCCATTTTAATTTTCTAATTATTTTGGTGACATTGAGAGGCGACTCCAGATTTATTACATTTCACAGCCTGTTGTGCTCCGTATACAGCTGTGAACCTTAACAGCCAGCGGGGCAACCTGCCCGGCACAGTGAACACCGACCCGCTCAGCACCGGGGGAACACAGGCTGCCAGGTATGCCCTTGATCCCGCAGTGTAGGGGCCACGCGGGGAACGAGTCATTATCCGCTGACAACCACCTCCACCTTCCTCCCTGGGCCAGGCGGCTTCAGAGACATCAGACACAGGTGCAGTGAAAGCCTTGGTCTATCCAGTGTTCTCGTCCCTTCCAGGCATCACTGGCTCCTAGGAATCTCAGTACAAAAGATGCTGGCTGGATAGCATTCTCCTGCAACACACGAAGTATGGCCGGAGAGTCTTCTCAGTGGCTCTGTTGTGACTGATGTTTACAACAGGCTGACATCTGTCAGTCTTTCTGGGGAGTTAGATTTCTCTGGAGTTAGTGTGTGAAGCACACACTCCCATACCCACACCCACTTTTATTTATGGTGGGCGCTACCTTTTAAATATTTTTAGTCATGTATTTTTTATTTTTTGCACCGCCATTTTCCCTCCCATTTATATGTGCTTTTGTGCTCTTCCTTCATTGCTGGATATTTATTCCTCCCGCTCTGCCTCCACCCTCCCCTCCATAAATTGCAAACTCATCCTGGAGCCCAGTTGCACAAGACCTGGCAAAGAGGAAACGTGGATGCCTTTATAATTAATAACTTATTCCACATGTTCACTGAAACATTTACAACATAAGAACCCTGGAAATAAAAGACCAACTGCAAAAAAATGCCTTCGGTTAATTATAGTGCTTGAAGAAACATAAAAATTAGACTTATGAATCCACAATAATATGGGGAAAGCTCTGATGCCTTAACTTGAAGTGAAAAGGTAGGATTAAAACACAGGTAACCTATGGTTCTAACTATATGAATATATTATTATTTTGTTATTTATTTAACCTGAAGCTGTTCCAAAAAGAATTTAAGGCAAACTGTGCAAATATTTCTGTAGTTACACACATCTGGACAAATACTAGCTAGAAAACGGTCTGTTCTCTTCTTTACCGAGTAGCATCTGGGAAGAGGCAACCTCATTCATTTTGGTGAGGTCTTTTCTTCCACAGCAATGAGATGATTTTGAGGTCCTGTGTCTCCTTCAGGGGTCTGTATAGCAGACAGGTTTGGAAACCCATTGTCTACCTGAAGACAAAACGAAACATCTCTGCTCTGGGACCCTGCAGTGAGCAGACTCTGTGTGCATATGAGGTCTCTGAGAGCCTGCCCGGCATTCCTCAGCCTGCCCGGCGATGCCCATGGATGCTCCAGCAGAGAGAGGGGGCTGAACATGCCTGATGCCTGGTGGGTTAGGCCTCAGCATCAAATTCTTGGCTGAGCTGCTTGAAGGCAGGTGTAGCCCCACTCCCTGTAGAGCTGCAGGTAGCAGGGTCCTCGCCCATGGCTGCTTCTTGAGTCACTGGAGCTGCCACCTGCTCTGCCTGTGGGTGACGATGCTTGAACACCCACTTTTTAGACATCTGGGGAACTCAGCTCTCTGGCAGAAGTGGAAAATACAGTCCTAATTGAGAGTCTTGAAAATCACCCAGGAGTTTTTATTTGTGTGTGTGGGGGGTGAGGGCGGGGGTGGGAGGGCCGTTTCTAAATCCCCTAGTGGCCTGGCAGGGAGTGCAGCTCCTAAGGCTCTGTGCCCTGACTTTGACATGAGGCTCAGACATAATTAACATGGCTTTAGAGCTGACCGGGGGCTCCTGATTGGCTCCCCAAGAGGCCTGCACAGGGGCAGTAATGAAACGGACTCTCCTTGAACCTCAGCTGAACTCGGGGTTACTTGTTTAGGACATTGACTTACTGATGGGTTGCTGCCCCTTGTGTTTCCTCCAATCCCTCTATACCCACCTCTAGAACACCCACAGCCTCTATGACTGCTGTACAGTTTCTTTCCCTTGAAAGAAGACCAGTGTTTTTCTCAAGGCAACATCCGCTCCTTGCTGGATGTAGCTTCTTATCAAAACTTCTACACCTGGTGGGGACAACCATTTTCAATGTATCAGGGCTCCTCAGTGGTCCGTGGTCAACATGTCTTCCATGGAGCCCCCGGATACACGAGATTTAGGTGCCAGGTATTCAAAGGAGCTTCATGGCAAGTGTTTTAATATTTCTCACCCCATGAAGCACGACCCTCTAGTGGGCATGAAGTATCAGGACTTCAGCTACCCTGGGGGCCTTGAGGGCGCTGAGGGACCACTGTCCCCCACTGGGGGTTACAATGTGCCCTGCCACATAAAAGCAACAGCTGGGCTGGGCTGTGGGACCAGCGCCTCAATTCGGGCCCCAAGGCACATCTGCCATTCTCGCCTTGGCCAGGGCGACACAGGCTGCCGGCTCCCGCCACGGAGAGGGCAAGGGAACTAAGCCATGTGGACCAATGGCCATGATGGAAGAGAACAGGCCCCTGGGGTGCAGCGAACCACCGCAGCAGCCTGTGGATGGATGGAGAGCCAATGGCATGTGATATGCAGCCTTGAGGAGTGCCGAGTAGTGGGAGGGAATGACTTGAGTCCAGAGCACAGATATTAGTTGGTGGGGAGCCTGGGCTAGCAGGCAAAGGAATCCAATCTGTCAGCAAGTCTTCTCGGTTCTACCTTCAAGACTGACCCAGAATTCAACCACTTCCCTCAATTCCACAGCTATCACCACACCAGGCCACCCCATCACCTGTCTGGATGATTGCAGCAAACGTCCAAATTTGACTCCCTGTTTCCAACTCTGCTGCTACAGCCTGTTCTCCACATTGCCAAAAGGACACTTTAAAAACCCAAGTCAGGTCACGTCATGCCTCTTCCCAAAACCCTCCAGGGGTTTCCTGTAGTGGGTTGAATAGTGTCCAAAAATCCATGTTCACCTGTAACCTCAGAATGTGGCCTTATCTGGAATTAGGGTCTTTGCTGATGTCATTAGTTCAGGATCAAGGTGCAGTCATACTGGATCAGGATGGGCCCTAAGTCCAACGACTGGTCCTTACGAGGTGAGGAGAAGATGGAGTCACATGGGGTGTGGGTGGGGGGATGCGACCACCCCCTGAAGACGAAGTGGAGATCGGAGAGACGTGTGTCTGCCACACCGAGGACTGCCTGCAGCCCCCAGGAGCTGGGAGAGGCAAGGACGGATTTTCCCTAGAGCCTCCGGAGGGAGCATGGCCCTGCCAGCACCTTGATTTTGGAATTCTGGCCTCCAGAACTACGAGAGAAAACATTTCTGTTATTTTAAGCCACCTAATTTGTGACGATGAGCTACAGCAACCACAGGAAATAAATACAGTCTCCAGTGGACTTACAGAAAAGCCAAATCTTCCAGGTGGCCTCTAGATCCCAAGCAGCAGCCCCGGGTAGCTCCCAGAGTCTCGTCATTCTTCTCCCCCCAGCCTTCCCTGCTGTTGCCCCACTGTCCCAGCCTTTGTACCTCAAGCCCTCCAGCCACCCTCGCATGGCAGGGCCTTTGTGCCACAGGTGGGTCGCCTGCAAGCCCATTACCCAGGTGTCTGCCCAAGGGGTGACTTTGCAGGGAGCCCCGCCCTGCCCTCCCTTTTAAAAATGTCCCTCCCTCTGCCCAGGCACCCCTGAGCTTCCCTACCATCATCTATTTTCCCCAAAGCGTCTAGAATATGATGTATTTCTCTTGACTGTCTCTCCCCACTGGAGTAGAATCACCAGGAGGATGACAGGGTCTCACCAGGAACCTGATGAGCAAACGAAAGGAAGACCCTCTCCTACCTGCACTGAATGGCCCTGCCCCACGTGCTCCTGAGCCCATGACAGGTCCCAAGAGCGATGTCAACCCCACGTTCAATCTGAGTCCAGCTCTGCCCACCTGATGAGGTCACAGTTCCTACCTGGGGGTGGGTGGGCAGCATCCCAAAGCAGTGATGACACAAATATTTTGGGAGCAGTAGTAGTGCATATGCCAATTGTCTGCATTTTGTATATACATAGTTTATACATGGAGTGAGATTATGAGTGCGTTACATTAGCGTCTGTACACACATGGTGCATAGATGAAAAGATGGAAATACTGACCCAGGGAGAAATTAGGCAGTTGACCGCTTCCTGGGGCCTGAGGTTTGTTCTGTTCTGAGTCATGATCTGTCCATTTTAATACATCTCCTCTCAGCCTCATTCTTTCTGCTTCTGTGGCACCAGGGCAGCTGGCACCACAGATGTTTATGACCAAATGTGTTAGTAGCTCTTTCCTGAATGAGCAGGTTTTCAGTCTCTGCTCCTGCTGGGGCCTCTCTCCTCTCCGCCCCACCACCCCTGCACAGGGACCAGCCCAGCATCACGCTAGCACCTGCCAATCCTGCCCACAGAGCTGTGGGGTCTGCAGGCTCTGGGGTAAGGAAATGCCCAGAAAAGGAAAAAAGGGGGAAAGCCCTCAGCCATGGACCAGTTTTCAGATTCTTGGAGAAGGAGAGATTGTTGCTGCCAGGTGGTTTTCCAGCTTGTGGGCACCAGGCTGCTGGCCCTCCTTCTGCTGGAGTCTTAACTGGCCGTTTCACTGCGTGGCTACAAGGAGGGGCTGGGAGCCTCTGGCTGTGTCCTGTCACCATTTGTTCCCTCTCTTGTATTAGTTGTTCTGTGGTTGTGCCGTCTGAGCTATGGCCTTGTTGTTTCCACAGGGAGGACGTCTGTCTTGGGAGTCAGAGCGGTGGGGCTACGTGCACGGCCTCAGTCCCCATCCTGGTGGCCTTTCCCAGACCTGAGTCAGGCCAGAGCCGTTGAGGATGTGGACCATGGACCCCGGGACTCCCATCATGCCCTCAGTCGCGCTCCTCCAAGGTCCCCTCCCTGGAGGTCTGACTGGTGGCCGGAGCCGGGCAGGGGGTCTTGGCCTGGGCCTCCCTACACATCACAGCTCTTCCTCTGGCATCTTTAGTCCCCCAGGCTCTAGGTTCTTTCTCTTCAACAGATCAGCACCATCCAGTAGAGTCTTGGCCGCCTGCCCTTGACTTCTGGCTACGCCACCAGCACGCTCCACCCCCCATGTGGTCAGACTGCTCACATCCTCAGCCCCCATTCACTCTTAGGTGGAGACACAAATTACCCTCTGTTGCTCCCAAATCCAGTGGAAAAACGCTCCTTCCCCTCGTATTTGGTGATCCGGGATCACCGCCGCCTACAAAGATTGACTCTTCCGACCTGTGATGCCAACCCTCTCCTCCACGGGCTCCTCACCTTAAGCATGCAGGGCTAGCCCCTACCCCTCCAATAGTGCACCCCAAATCATCCTGGTGGCCCGTCCTGTCCTGAGAGCTGATGCCACAGCATCTGTCCTCACTCCTGCGATTTCCTGCCAACACCTCCATCTCTGTCTGCCTAGAGCCCTTCTGTCCCCCAACCCCTCCCCTGTCTCTGTGAATGGACCCCAGGCTGGAATTTGGAATCTTTCTGGAATCTTCTCTTTTGCTCTCTGCTACTTCTCATGGTGTCCCAAGTCCTGGCTCTTCCAGCCTTTGTTTCCTCTGGAATCAGCTTCCTCCTTCTGTCACCCTCTCCTTTTTTTGATTCCCTGTGGTCATTATTTTCCCCAGAACGTGCCCCTGAGCTGGTCTCCCAGACCCTACCTGTGCAAACCCATCCACCTCTGTGAGACTTATACGTGGAAGCAGTTGGTTAACATTCCATGAAAACATGGGAGAATTTTCAGGCAAGGCACACACCAGGCTGGCAGGGCAGGAAAGTAATTTGTCCTCCAAATCTTAGGATCCAGGCTTAGGAACACGAGAGCTTGTGACAGGTAAGCTGGAGATAAAGCAAAGGAAGGCTTTCTCACGCAGGATACTTTCAGCTCTGGAACCGATGCCCACAGAAGGAACACAGCCTGCCGCCATGCCCAGCGTCCCCAGGGCCGCAGAAAAACCATCAGTGACATTTTCATGGCAGCCTTCCAGAGGCTGCGGAGGGCTGTTGGTTCCTGGCCCATTTTTCTCTGGCCTTGAAAACCACCTTTGTCCCACAGCTGCTGCTGTTACCGCGAACACTGTCACTTAACATTTATTAAACGTCTAAGCATTTATTATGTGCCAGCCCTGCACATACACCTTTTCTTTTAGTCCTCACAATAACCTTCACTTTTTAAAACTTTTTATTTTATATTGGAATATAGTTGATTAACAAGGTTGTGTTAGTTTCAGATGTACAGCAAAGTGATTCAGTTATACATATACCTGTATCTATTCTTTTGCAAACTATTCTCCCTTTGAGCAGAGTTCCCTGTGCTGTACACACACAGCACAGGTTGGTTCTTGTTGGTTATCCATTTTAAATATAGCAGTGTGTACATGTCAATCCCTGACTCCCTAACTATCCCTTCCCCCCACGCTTCCTCCCTGGTAACCAAATGTTCATTCTCTAAGTGGGTGAGTCTGTTTCTGTTTTGTAAATAAATTCATTTGTATCATTTCTTTATAGATTCTGCATATAAGCGACATCATATGGTATTTCTCTTTCTCTGTCTGACTTTCTTCACTCAGTATGACAATCTCTAGGTCTATCCGTGTTGCTGCAAATGGCATTATTTTGTTCTTTTTATGTCTTAGTAATATTCCATTGTACATATGTACCACATCTTCTTTATCCATTCCTCTGTCAATGGACATTTAGGTTGCTTCCTTGTCTTGGCTACTGTAAACAGTGCCACAATGAACATTGGCGTGCGTGTATCCTTTTGGTCCATGCTTTTCTCCAGATATATGCCCAGGAGTGGGATTGAAGGATCATATGGTATCTCTATTTTTAGTTTTTTAAGATGTTTTTTAGATGCTGACACGGAGACAAGCCAGGTTAGGGGCCAAAGAGGAAGCACAGCACATGGTGGAGCTGTGATTAGAACCAGGTGGTCTGGGTCCCAGAGCTTGTGCCCCTGACCTTGGCCACGCTGTGTTTCCACTGATGGTTTCACATCGTGCCAGTTCTTTGCTCTCCTATCCTTTCTTCCTCCTTCACTTCTTGTGGTAAGAGCTTGTAAGCTTCTGCCTGTAACTTTTCTCCCTGGGACCACTCTCTGGGCCTGTGACATCCCGCCGGCCATAGGGGACTGACGGTTTGCTCGGCACCTGCTATGCACCAGGAGCTTCACGTGTGTGCTAGTTAGTCCCCACAGTGACCCTGAGGAGGGGCAGCTGAGTGCAAGACTCCAGAGCAGGGCCTCCTCTCTGTCTTTCATCTGCTCTGTGTATAGAGGGACTCTCTGATATTTAGGGCAGATTCACTTCTACCATGATTCCTGGCTCACTCATGGCAAAGTCTGGGTTGGCCCAGACTGAGAGCTCCACCTGTAAGGCTCCCCATCCTTAACCAACTCCCTCCTTGCAGAGAAACTGCTAGAGCTCCTCTTCTTAGTGTCATTTGGCTGAGAAGCCTATATCTCTTTCCCCCAGCATCACAGCCAAGCTGACCATTGAACATTATCCTTCCTCATTTCTGTCATCACAATTTATTTGGTGGTTTGATGGGCAAAAAATATTCCTGGTCCATACCTTTAATGTAACGAGGGCATTAGTGATGTGTAATGGAGGTGGAAATCACTTTCTAATACATAAAATATAAATACAGCCGAAGTCCACAAACGGCCATAACTCTTCCACTTTTCATGGTCGATAAAAAAACAAAAAAGCCCCACAATCTTTCCTCATTAACTTGGACCAGGATGAAACGTTGGGGCTGCTGATTTTCCAAAGTGCTTTCTGCAAAATAATGAGGTTGTTTATTAGCTAGAAGGCGAGGGAGAGAGCTTGTGGCTATGACAGTTTCTATAGTAACTGCAAGGAAGGATGTGAGACGCAGCTGGTGGTGTCTCTGCTGCTCCCCGCACCCACCCCGTAATTGCAAGGGTCAGGCCTGGGGACCACGAGGCTGACAAGGTCGCTTGGCGCTGCGTCCTCTTGGTTGATTTTCAGGTGGAATGGAGGGGATTTTAGAGTTTGGTAAAAGTAGTATTTGGTCAGAAAGGACATAGGTCTTGGGATTGTCAATAGCACGATATATCTTAAAATCATGGCCTTCTGTGTGCAGCCTGGCTGTGAAAAAAACAAAGGACAGATTGTTAAAGAGCATCTCACACCCACAAGAATGGCCACAATATAAAAGACAGATAATAACAAGTGTTGGTGAGGATGTGGAGGTATTGGGATCCTCATTTTTTGCTGGTGGGAATGTAAGATGGAGCAGCCACTTTGGAAAACAGTCTGGCAGTTCCTCAAAAGGTTACCTAATTGTTGGGTCATATAGCAATATGACCCAGCAATTCTACTTCTACATATGTACCCGAGAGAAATAAAAGCAGCTGTCCATACAAAAACTCATATGTGGAGCATTATTCCCATTGTCCCAAAGTAGAAACAACTCAAATATCCATCACCCGTGAATGATAAACAAAAATGGTATATCCATTCGATGGAATATTATTCAGCCATAAAAAGGAATGAAGTGCTGACATCTGCTACCACATGGATGAACCTTGGGAACATTATGCTGAATGAAAGAAGAGGGTCACAGAAGACCAGATATTAAATTAGTTGCTTGGGGCTGCCCTAACAAAGCATCACAAAGTAAGGGGGCTTAAACAACAGAAATTTAATCTCTCGCAGTTTTGGAAGCCAGAAGTCTGAAACCAAGGTGTCAGCAGGGCTGGTTCCCTCTGTTCCATGCTTCTCCTCTACCTTCTGTGGGTTTTCTGGCAATCTTTGGCATTCCTTGGCTTGTTGATGGCGTTCTCTCTGTGTCTTCATGTTATCTTCCCTCTGTGCATGTCTGTTTCTGTGTATAAATTTCCCCTTTTCATAAGGATAGAAGTCGTATTGGATCAGGCACCTGCCCTACCCAATATGACCTCATCTTAACTAATTACATGTGCAATGGCGCTATTTCCAAATAAGATCACATTCAGAGATACTGGGGGTTAGGACTTCAACATACGGATTTGGGGGGGAGGATACAATTCATCCCATAAGAGATTCCACTTATATGAAATGTTCAGAATATGCAAGTCCAAAGAGACAGCAAGCAGTGTTAACCTGGGGCTGAGGAGGTTGGTGGGAAATAGTGAGTGACTCCTAACATGGATACAAGGTTTCTTTTTGGGGTGATGAAAATTTTCTAAAATAAATTGTGTTGATGGTCACTCAACTCAGTGAACCAAAAACCATTGAGATGTACAATTTAAATGGTAAATTGTATCTCATATGAGTTATAACTCAATAAAGCTCAAAAAGAGATCCTTGAACATCCAAGAATAGAAGGTTTTCTTTGCAGATTTCTGTCTGGCAGACTTTCCTGCTTACTGCTTTGACCAGTGACCACAAAGTCTGTTTCAGCCTCCCCTGCTGCGCTGATCACATCGTTCCCACTTCTTGGGATGGTGTCTTCTTGTTCTTTCTCTGTCCTGACCATCCTCCAAGGGTCTGGTGAAGCATACCTGTTTTGTGAAGCCTTTCCTGATGACTTCGTTCTTCCCTAAGCCCAACATCCCTGAGTTTCTGTAGCACGTGCTTTGACTGTTGAGTTTCCCTGGGTTACCTTGCCTTATTCTCTGGTTGTTCATGAGTCCATTGCCTTCCCAACTGGATTGCATGTTCTTCCAGAGCAAGAGCTGTGAGGTCCCTCCCCGTAGCCCCTGGGTATGTGATTGGTGTTCTGCAAATCATTAATATTAGATTCGCTGACACAGTGATGAGAAGACAAACCTGGCTCCCACCCCTGCCCCAGGGGAACAGCTCTACACAAGAGAGCATTCATTTGGCCTGCTTTTCTGTCACTGAACCATGGTGTCACCTGCCCCTAGTCACCAAGTCAGGGTCACTGTTGCTCAGAGAAGTCCCTTTCTTTTGGAGAGAGATCTTAACTGCATGAAGAGCCATAAATGCATATCCTAGGGCCTGAGCTTATTCCAAATATAGGCGAGATTATTCCACATATAGGCGGGAATATTATTCCAAATTATTCCAAATATAGGCAAACCCTTGATCCTCCTCCCTGCATGGCCAACTCTTTGAAAGTCTGTGGTCATGGGGTAATTTTGTCATGTTCCTTTGCCTTTGCCAGCTTTTCCTTCCCTGCTCTGGATCCTCGGAAATTTTCATCTCTTTCCAGACAACTTACATCTCTCTCTCAATTTCAGTTGACAAAGAGAGAAGATAGACTTAGTGCGTGACTCATTTGCATTTTAATTTCCACTCCCAGAAGCTAGAGGAAGCATTCTAGCTCAAAATCCTAGGCTTTCTAAAGGAATGTTTCCCCAGAGATGGCATTTTAGGCAGCAGTGGAGAGGTAGTTGGGGACACGAAGTGCTTTATGTTATTCTCGGTTATTAGGCTGGAGAGACTCCATTATCAATGCTTCCTCTCTTGAAACCCTCTCTGCCAAGTTTCAAACACTTTTCTTTATCAGCTGTGGAACTTTTTTTCAAATGGAATATTTCATGAACTCCAGTATATAAAGCAGATAAGAGTGGATTCCTGGTCAGGATGACTCTGTAAATTTCTACTTCAAGGGCAGACCCATAACTGAGAAAAATATAAAAATGGAAAAGTTACAAAGGCATGTCCATCCTAGTGAGAGACATTAAGATGTATTTCTCAGGAGCTGATAGGACAAGCAGACAAAAGAATCTGTCAGGATATAGAAGATGTTAACAACATAATTAATCAAACTGACCTAATTGACATTTATAAAGCACTGCACCCAAAAAAGACAGAACATGCATTCTTCTCATTTGAATAAGTGAACATGGGGCACTTCCAAAGCCAACCATACAGGAGCTCATACAGCCAGTCTTAAGAATTTTCAAAGGATTGAAAAAATCCCGGGTACATTCCCTGACCCCAGTGCAATTAAGCTGGAAATCAATAACAAAAAGGTAATTAGAAAATCTCCAACTGCTTAGTAATTAAGCCACACACTTAAGTGACCCATGGTTCAAGAAAGAAATCACAATGGAAATTTGGAAATATTTTAAACTGAATGATAATGAAGATATATCATTATACTTGTAGATTATATATGTGCTGAAAAATCAATAGCTTAAGCTTTCATTTCAAGAAGCAAGAAAAAGAAAATCAAGCCAAAGTAAATAGAAGAGAAGAAATAGAAAGATAAAAGCATAAATGTAATACAAAGCAAATATACAATAGAGAGAACCAATAAAGCCAAAAGTAGGTTATTTTATTTATTTTTAATATCTTTATGGAGTATAATTGCTTTACAATGGTGTGTTAGTTTCTGCTTTATAACAGAGTGAATCAGCCATACATATACATATATCCCCATATCCCCTCCCTCTTGCGTCTCCCTCCCATCCTCCCTATCCCACCCCTCTAGCACCGAGCTGATCTCCCTGTGCTATGCAGCTGCTTCCCACTAGCTATCTATTTTATATTTGGTAGTGTATATATGTCCATGCCACTCTCTCACTCCATCCCAGCTTATACTTCCCCTTCCCCGTGTCCTCAAGTCCATTCTCTATGTCTGCAACTTTATTCCTGTCCTGCCCTTAGGTTCTTCAGAACCTTTTTTTTAGATTCCATATATATGTGTTAATATACGGTATTTATTTTTCTCTTTCTGACTTACTTCACTCTGTATTACAGTCTCTATGTCCATCCACCTCACTACAAATAACTCAATTTCATTTCTTTTTATGGCTGAGTAATATTCCATTGTATATATGTGCCACATCTTCTTTATCCATTCATCTGTTAATGGACAGTATACTACCTATACTCTTCCCTGTATTTTGCTGTGTGTTTGAAAGTTTTCATAACAAAAATAAGAAAAAGTAAATAAAAGATGAAATCAGTTTTTTATTGGTATCAATTGACCTTAATAGTTCCAATTCATCACATTTACTTATCAAATCTGAACAATGAAGCTATATTGATGCCTGGGACATGTGAAATTGGGGGTTATGGAAGGCAGTCCAGCATCCAACTTATTTCAGAGGCTTCTCAGCTGGACCTTGACAGGAATGTCTTGATTCTCCCAGGAATGTAGTTATAAAAAAGAACAATTTTTTCAAGTCCACCTTGAAGTCTCAAGATTTTCTTCAATTAAACTGGCACTGAGTCTTGAAAGACAGATTTACAGTTATTTTCAAGACCAAAGTTGGAGAGGAAGGCTTCAGGTTTTAAGGAAGAACTTAGCCATCTCCAGAGAGGCAGCAACCCCTGCATCCCATGCCCCTGGTTATTATCTGTAATGAGAATGAGCCCTGCATCCTGAGCCTGACCCCCACCCGGCATTAACCGAACCCCACATGTGGGTGCTGCCGGTGTGGACTAATTTCCCAAATACATCACACCTGCAGCCTCCCTAGTCAATGACACACCTAATCAATGATGCAGCCACAGCGAGGGCGGTCGAGACTTTGCTCCAAGTCCTTGCTAGGAAGGAGGTAACCTGTCAGCTGGGAAATGGGCTGCTGGTCCCTGAGGTGTGAAACTTTCCATTTAACACCTTGGTGAATGTGCTGATTTTTTATTACATCTAAAAAATAGTTCAAATATAATTACACTGAAATTTTGTAAAATCACCTTTGGAATCCTTGAGCAAATTCTGAGGGGTCCTGGGCTATGTGGTTTGAAAACTCACCTTTTATAGCCCGTTTGGGACCCTCCTCTCACTCTGCCTTGGATTGTGGCTTTTGTGTGTGTGTGTGTGACTTCTTTTTTATTTCGTAGTCAGAAAAACAATGAACATTTCAGTCTGTTTTCTTCATTCCAAGGATACATGACAAATATTGTACCTTTCTGGAAACATGTAAAAATGATAAAAATCTCGATTGCTGAAAGGTTTCTTAATTGGAACGCGTTTGAAAATCGGAATTCTCTTTTTTAACATGTAACCAAATAGATCTCTGAGTCTCTGGTTAATTTAATAGGAGGAAATCCTGCCTTTAAATTTGAGAACCATATACATGTCTAATTTTTCATGTAACTAATGCAAGGCCCATTCATGTCATGCTGTTACAGGAAGCTAAAGTGCTTTAGGGTTTCCAAAGCCTCAAACACTTAACAGGAATTATCGATGATGGAGGGGCTTAGGTAATTATTTTTTTCTCTTTTAGTTTTTGTTTTTTTACAGGTGGTTTTGAATTATGAGTTTTTCAAGAGGTGGGGACTGAGTCCTCATCCCAAACTAGAGCTGAACAAAGTTCCAGAGTCATTGTTACAGGCTTAAAATAAATATCTGGGAAGTAAATAAATGAATGAATGTATGACCCCCCTCAAGGACAAGGAATGGTCATTCTTTCGGTGTCCAGGGGACTTGGCATAGGACCTGGGAGATGGTCGTGAATCAGTGGGTGAGTTTATGAATGGAGAGAGTCCTTGCTTCCTGACAGCCTCACAACACCCATCCCTGTTAGGGGATGAAGCTGGCCCTGTTACCCACGTCTCCTGGTCCTTGGCTTTAGAAGACCACCCAGAGTGACCCGTCATTTCCAAACCTCAGCCCAGACTGCAACCTTCGCTGCCCACGGGCTAGGAGGAGACAAGCTGAGTCAGAAGGTCCCTGGTCCATCCCTCACTTGTGGGGCCCCCTGCAGCCTAGGCCTTTGAGCAGAAGGCTGAACATAGATGAAGGCATTTGGGGGATCCACTACTTTTCTGAGATGGGGCATCCCTGGGTCGGGGGTTCATGGTTGGCGGGTCCCAGAAGGGTGTGGAGCAGGTGGCCACTCTCCCCTGTTCCCCCCACACCTGGGTCCGCCTGGAACCCACCAGCCCTGGGAGGACTTTCCTTTTGACAGATTCTCCCGAGACAATCGGACTTGGCAGGACTCATCAGGAAAGGCTGGTTTCAGGCAGTAAATTGAATTTGCAAGCAAGATAATCAGTTACTTATTTGGAAGGTGAGCCATGGCTCCCACCTGCTTCTGAGGAAATGAACTCCTTCTCTTTCTGGAATAGTTACTGGTCAGAGGGGAGCAGAACTCGCTTACCTGAGTGAGACAGCTTGTCAGCTCCAGGGAAAAAAAGATGCTGAGTGAACTGAGCCCGGGCCCCACTCCCCACTCCCCCACATCCATGGTATTTATGTAGGTGAAATAGGACCAAACTCACAGCCTTGGGGACCTGGGGGGCTCCATCACACGCCCAGTGGAAGGTAAGGTTGTCATGGAAACCCAGGTACCCAGGCATCTTCTTCCTGAGGGGTCCTGTGGAAGGTCTTGGGGATTCAGGCTGCTTCTCTTCTGGCCCCAGCACTCTTGCAGGTGCTGCTGCTTCAGGTAAGACGTCTTCTGGACCCAGATGAGGAGGGGGACACTAGCCTGCTCCTCCAGTCCGCTACCCTCACCCCCAGCTCCTCAGGCCCTTTACAGCCCCGAAGTGGCCCCCACCTGACACCTCTGGCCCTCACATTCCCAAGGAGGGTCTCCACCCTACAGAGCCAGGGCCAGAAAAGGGCTCCGTCATGATCCCTGAAAGCCCTGATTCTAAGATGCCCCTGACTGTAGGGGGCGCCACTGAATTAACAACAGCATCCTGGGAGAGGGCGTGAAACCCCATTACGTTCGTCATTCATCCTGATTATAAAACGTATCCCAACTCCAGACAGGCTAAAAGGAGAGGTGGAAAAATGTCTTAGAATCAAGGAAACGTGGTGGTGTTATTTTCATTGTTCTCATTATTAATTTGTTTACATCTCACTTTGTACCCAAAGCGTTTGCCGTGGGGAGCTGAGACAGCTGCTTCTACATCCCTCTGCCACATCATGGCTAGGAGGCCATCAGCAGAGGCAGCTCAGGGATACCCGCGTGCCTGCCGGGCCCAGTGCCTTGTCCAGCCACAGACTGGGGAGGCCCTTCTGACCTCCTGACCTCCTCCAGCCGAGTGAGGAGTCTGTGTGTCCTCCCTGCCCTCTCCCCAGTTTAGCTCACCCTCTGGTACCTGGGTCCCCAGAATTTCTGGCTCTAAAGCCCCGAGCCAGGGCAGGACCAGCTCTCCTGTGTCTCCCTGTGTGCTCTGATGCTTAACCCCAAGGAGTGGGGTGTCTCAACTGGAGCCTGGCCTTCAGGGCCATCGGGAAGTTAAGGTAGGAGGTCAGACCCCGCTCCCTTCACGCTGGCTAGTCTGATTTATGTCTGGGCCTTCGGTGGTTCTCTTGCCCCGGGCCCGCCGATGTTAAGCATGGGCCTCATGTTTGCGTGGTGAACGAAGGAATGAAACCCACTTGCTCACAGTGCATTCTCTGCTTTTCCTTGGGCTTCATGGCTCGGGGCTGGCAACACAAGTCTGAGCATCAGTGCATCAAGCAGGAGATTTCCTCCCCGAGCCCCGAGGTCTCCCCTTCCTCTCTGGGTTGCCCACGAGGGTCCCCGTCCTGGCAGAACTACGCTCATGGTGACGTTTTCCCTGGTGGTCTCACCTTTGCCGGGTGGAGCTTTGAAGCAAGTTTGCCCGGCTTGTGTGTCCCTCATTCACCGGAGGGCCGACTCCAGAACAGATGTGCATTCTCCGTCCGGGTGGAGGAAGCTCTGAGCCCTGGCTTCAGAGGTGGAGCCGGAGTCCCCAAGTGATGTTGCCTTCTCTTTATTCCACGTCCGTCCAAAAGGGTGAGCAGTATTTGCAATTGGATCTCAGGCTGGCTGAAGACCCAGGTGAAATGGTGTTCGTGTTTATTCTGGAGGGAGTCCTTTCTCTCTGCAAATATTAACTAATCCTTGGCTTCACTCTGGGAGAGACTCAGCGAGTTAGTTAGACAAAGGCTAGGGCCCGAGTCAGGAGAAGAACGCAAGCACAAAATCAAAGGTTCTCCTGGGAGCTGAATCAATACACACAGCTAGTCCCTGGGCCTCTGATTATCCCTCATCACATAGAGTTTGGCCTCTGGTCCCTGGAATTCCAGGGAACTGGGGATTCTGCCTCATTAATTTTCTGGTCACCTCGGGGTTCACTGGGGGGCAGGCACACCTCCTCAATACAGTTTCATGGTGGAAAATCACTGAGTCACGGCTTCCCCTCCTTGCCTTGAGAGGGAAGACCCACTGTAGGATGGCGATGGAGTCTGAGGTGGAGGCAGTGGTCAGGTCCTCATTCTGGACGCGGCATCTTCTTCCTGAGGGGTCCTGTAGAAGGTCTTGGGGATTCAGGCTGCTTCTTTTCTGGCCCCAGGACACAACCTCTGAGCAATTTCCCTTTTCAAACAAGCCCTCTGGCTGGAGTTGGCTTTTCTTCTCTGCTGCCTCTCTCTTCCCCAAAGCAGGATGGGGTAAACCAGTCCCAGGTAACTCAAGAATGTTGCTGGCTGGCTCCTAGGTGATGGAAGCTTCACTAAATTTTCCTGTCTGTTCCTATTTTCTTCTTCTTTCTTCTGAAAGATAACAAAGGGCAGAGAAAACATTTCAAGCAATAGCTACTGATGGGTTGTGAGAGGAAGGAAGCTGATGGGTTCCCATGCTGGGTGCAGAGCTGGACCATGCTGGTGGGGCCTGTCGTGGGCTGAATCCTATTCCCCAAATATATACTTTGAAGTCCCAAACCCTAGGACCTCAGAATGTGACTGTATTTGGAGATGGAGTCCTTAAAGAGGGGATTAAGTTATTGGGTTGGCCAAAAAGTTCGTAACATCTTACAGAAAAATCCAAACGAACTTTTTGGCCGACCCAGTAAAATGAATCCATTGGCCCCCAATCCAATCTGACTAGTGTCCTTATAAGAGGGACACCAGGGATGCTGGAACAGGCGAAAGGCCATGTAAGGACACAGTGAGAAGAGCACTACCTATATACACCAAGGAGGGAGCCCTCAGAGGACACCAACCCTGCCAACACCTTGATCTTGGACTTGCAGTCTCCAGAACTAGGAGAAAATAGATTTCTGTTGCTTCCGGGCCCCGGCCTGTGGTGCTTGGTTTTGGCAGCCTGAACTGACTGATGCAGGCCCCTGGGCTCAGCGAGGTACAGTGGGGTGTCCCCCACCTTTCCCTTTTTGTACCCATAGTTAGTTTTCTGTGTCTGAGTCTATTTCTGTTTTGTAAATAAGTTCATTTGTATCATTTTTTTAGATTCCACATAAAAGTGATATCATATGGTATTCGTCTTTCTCTATCTGACTTCCCAACACTGCGTGAAAGTCGTGCTTACAGAGGGAGTATGTGAAACGGAACACGAGGATGTGACAGTGAAACCCGTCCTTTCTGGGCATGCGACTCCCTGATGGTGATTTCAGAGGGGCTCTGGGCTGGGCTTTGTAGGGTTGGGTCCATCCTGTTGGAGTGAACTTTGTGGCTGTTCACCCCTTTTTCACTTCAGGAGCCGTGGACACTTCTGTCTCTGCCACTGCAAATGGCACGATTTATAACGGTGTTGGGGGATTTTGGCTCCGTTTCTATTTTTCCTCCCCCCTCCTCCTTTTTCTTCCTTCTTCTTACACCAAACCAGGATCTTCTAAATGTCCCTTCCATGCCACCCCTTTGGGGATGCCGTCACATTCAGCACTGTCACCCCACTGTCATGGTCACCCTCACGGGGCCAGTCACCAGCCTCCTCTCCTTTTCCCCCAGAACCACAGTGGTCTTCCCTGCCCCTCACGTATAACAGCCCTAGGTATTCTGTCGGCCAAAGAGAAATGCACAAATATGATCCCATTTTAGTGAAACTGGCTAAAATTTATAAGTGAATGTTTACATGCCTGTGATGCTCCTGTTTATGAGTAGATGGGCATGGAGATGGATACAGAGGAGCATACAGGGCACAAGGGGAGGGGTCTTTGCAGTGGGATGAGGCGGGAGGTGAGGAAGAGAATTGTGTGTAAGGGGGGAGACAGAGAGAGAGAGGGAGAGAGAGGGAATTCCTCTTTACAGACTGAACCCTCAGCAAGCGCTAATGCAGCAAACTCAGACCTCTGCACTGAGAGTGGAAGCCCCCCCTTCCCCAAATGGATGGAAAACATGCCCTGTGTGGTGCTCACGGTGGGCAACCCAGACCCCAGAACTGAACTTGAACTGCTGCCTCAGCCGCACAGGTGAGAGCCCTCCTTAGGTGACCTGTGGGAAGGGGGTTTGGAGACTGTTCAGTCGGCATGTGCCTACTCACACCGCTGGCTGTGACGTTAGTCTTCTCGGGGAGCTCAGCCCCTCTGGATCCCTATCAGCTGCTCTGTCCAGCTGATCCAGGCAGCGGTGGTGCTTGCTGTCCCGGGAGTCACATGCCTGCTTCGTGCTCAGGTGTCTCCACGACCTTTGTGTTGGCTGCTTGGTGCATCCAGGCTCCGAGCCAGGTTCTGTGTGTGTGTGTACTAATATATGCTTCAAACAATACAAATTATCTTATAGTTCTAGAGGTCAGATGTCCTAGTGGCAGGACTGCTTCTGCAGGCATGGAGAGAAAAAATGTTTCCTTGGCTTTCCCAGTTTTTAGAGGTTGCCCAACTTCCTTGGCTCATGGCCCCTTTCTTGGTCGTCCAAGTCAGAACACAGCATCCTCAAATCTCTCTCTCTCTCACTCTTTGTCTCTGATCTGCATCTATCATCACATCTCCTTCTCTGACTGCTCCTGCCCACTCCATCCTTGTGATGACATTGGGCCACCTGGATAACTGGGGACAGTCTGTTGTCTCAGGATCCTTAGCTTCATATCTGCAAAGTCCCTTCTTGCCCTGTGAGGTCACACATCCACGGGCTGCAAGGATTAGGACGGGGTCAGTATTCTGACACACACATATGTGCATGTATAGCTATATGGAGATCTATCTATCTTCTTAGGTTTCCAATAATACGTTCTGTGATAATAGGTACTATCACTCTTGCTCTGTTATAAAAGGGGAAACCGTGGCACAGAGAATTTGATCAACTTTCTGGAGGACATCCAGCTGGCAGGTGTGAGACCAACCGTTCTGACCCCAGGTTCTGGCTGCAGAGTCCAGGCTCTAAACTGCTTCCTTCTAGACTCCTCCAGAGATAATACTAATAAAAATCAAGGCTGGGTACCAACCATCTATCAAACAACTTCAGGTGCTGCTGGAAATGCAGGAGAAGTAAAAGGCAAAACTTCTGAGAAGTCGCTCATGAGGGAGCTGAGGAGGAAAGGCCAGCCCACGAGAAGGTGAGAGAATGTTCTAGAATGAGGGAACTGAAGGGTTAGGCCATCGGATGCTTATTTCCGGGAAAGGGATTGCAGGTGATGGCTTCACTGCATGAAGTTCTGACGAGCTGGGATGACACCAGGTTTGTCCCAAGGTGGATTCCTTCATGAAGCAGAGAATGATTTGCCTGTGCACCCATATGTATTTATGTTATAATAAAAATAAAAATAATAAAATAAAAATAATAAAAATTGGGTGCATAGTCAACATTACCAACTTGAGCTACTTAATGGAGGGCAGGGATAGGGGCATTCATAAAATTTTAGTGTGGCGTGTGCTTTTCTTTAAAATGAAGCAAAGTTTTTATTATTTCCAAGTATGTAGGATAATTCCAACGAGGCTGCTGAATATAACAATTATTTGTAACCAGCGCTTCCAGTGGCAGGCTGCATTCCCTTCTGGAACGTCTGAAGACCTTTCTTAAGTACTGTCCCAACCCGCTTAGAAGCCTGTTGACAGCATTCCTTTGTTGTGAGTTTCTGAAGACACTTCCTGAAGAAATGTCTGCCTGGTCCCCTTAATAATTACCCCAAATTCCAGCTGAGCATGACAGCTGGTGCTTCAAGGCATGGGCAGGTGTCCCCACAGAGACACGGACATAGGATTGTCTCTGGGCCCGTCAGTGTGGCTTTTCACCAGGGCTTGGGTTGGGGTTCACATTGGCCCAATGAATAGCAAACCCCTCCGTGCCTGAGCTCTGAATACGGAGAAATTAGACAGGAGTGAATGAGGCCGCTGTCTTTGTTAGAGACGTGACCTGCTGGACACTGGAGCATGTGGCTGGTGGCTTCCTGGGCGTGAGCCCCAGAATTAGGCAGATTTCCCCTCCCCGGAGCCCCTTGGCTGTGTTAGGTACTGGAGGCATCCCTTGCAGGGCAGTGCCCTGGTGAGACTGGCCGCCTGGAGAGCAGAGCAGAATGCATGCTTTCTGGGATGGCTGCAGCTGTAAATACACATCATTCCTCCTCCCAAACCCACAAATGAGGTACTTTGTGCCCTGGGGAGGAATGAGGGAGGGGCAGAGAAAAGCCAGGGGGAGCATGCCAATGGGGCTCCTTTGCTTGGAAGGGAACAGAAGATGGGGAGCCCCCATCTCCCCGTCTCCAGGCCTCCTCCAACAGCCTGGTCGCTTCTGCTGTCCCTCTGTGCTTCTACCCCGGGGATCTCACTTGATGTCACAGCTTGGAACAGCATCGTGTGTGCACGAGCCCAGATTTGCCAGTCGTTCCCAGACGCCTCCTCCAGCCCAAACTTAACTGTGTCCTCGTGGGGGGGGCTCTGTTTGGATGTCTGGCCGGCATCTCAGACTCACCTCCCTACCCAGTTTCACTCCATCTTCCTTGTTGGTAGCGGCTGGGGTGGGCACTTCCTCCCTACTTCCAGAGCCTCCCTCTAGGTGGGGGAGCTCCAGTTCTCAGGCACCTCCAGGGGGCGGCTCCCTTGTCTGGGAGGAACTCAGATTGGTACCCATCCTCCTCCTCCTCTCAGGAGCGCTCTACCCCGGGGTGCAGGGTTCTCTGATTGTCCCCCATCAAAGTGACATGTTTGACCTCCATCGGCCACTTCTTATTTTTACTTCTCAATAAGTTGAGAACGCAGGTCAGGGAGGTGCCCTGGAGACCCCACACTTCTCATCTTGAGCAACAGTACCACCTTGTACCTATGGTTCAAGTCGGAGACCCAAGTCCTTCCTTCCTTCTCTCTCTGCTCTTCAGCCCACACCCAGTCTCTCAGTGAGTCATGCCAGCTCTTCCCCCAGATTGATCTCAAACCTGTCCACGGCTTCCTCCCCAGGCTGAACCAGTGTTTTTTGATTGTTTTAATAGTTTCCCAGTGGAACTGCCTGCTTTCCCTTCCATTTATTGAAATACAAATCAAGTTCAGTGGGCTTCCCTTTTCCTTAGGATAAATTTCAAACCCAGTTCCTTGGGCCTAAGAGTCATGCACGCCCTCCCTCCACCTGCCTCCCCCACCCCTCTTTTCACATCTCAGTGTGTCCCAGCCATATGGACTTCTTTTTGTCCCCTGAACATGCCATTTTATCACCAAGGCTGACAGATTGTAGCACATGATATGCCCTCAAGAAATATTTTCCAAATGATTGAATTGTTATGTGCTGTCCAGGTGGATTTGGAGTGTTCTAGGGCCTTGGAGAGTCCATCTCTACAATGAGATGGAAGCCTCGGGCTCTCGCAAGCTACATATTTGTCCTTGTTCTGACTCCATGCTCAGCAAACAACGTTCTGGTTATGATTGGCTTTCCTGGTCAGTCTTCCTCCAGGGAGAGAATGAGCTGGTCCTGCAGACGTGAGAGCATTCTGCTTCCTGTATCTGCATTATTTACCCCTGTAAACCATTACACTGGTGTTTAGGTCAGAAACAAACAACCTATCAACCCTGTTCACTAGGATACACATTGCAACTTGGGCATGCTCTTGGTTTCTTAGCTTGCAGACTGAGGGCGAGACCATGGTTCTGGAACATTTTCTAAAGCAATGAAGGGTTCCTCAGGAAGTTCTTGGGAAACGAGCCAGAGGCTCTCTTCTGGCAGCAGGCCCCCCCATCAGAATGGCTGCTTTGCTGAGACCCCCAGGCCTTTCTTGTTTTGAATTTTTTTAATGTGTGGGGTCAAAATTTGTGAGGTTTCAATATTTCCTATTTTCCTAAAGCAAAGGCATTCTGATTCCCAAAGTTACCGAGATTCTCATGTGTGGAACGAGGCTCTGGGTGCTGAAATGGGTACTTTAAACTGTTTCATGATAGATGTCGGCTTCCTTGTAGGATCTTGATTTTCCTTTTTAGAGAATCACACACTGAGTGTGGACCTGATGGGAGGCACTGCTCTCCCTGCTCCCACACAGCCCGCTGGTGCGCTCTTGACCTACTCTCAGCCAACCAGATGGCAGCTGGTGTATTCATGACCTACTCTCAGCCAATCAGATGCTGGCTAGTGTGCTCTTGACCTACTCTCAGCCAATCAGATGGCAGCTGGTGTATTCATGACCTATTTTCAGCCAACCAGATGCCAGTTGGTGCACACATGACCTACTCTCAGCCAATCAGATGCTCAATCACAGACTGTTGAATCTACATTGAGTGCTTCTCGCTCATGGGGAGAATTCGGGTGTTAGTCTTCTCAGCAGTGGCAGTGGTAGGCATGTGGATCAGGAAGCTTTCCTTCATGACTTTTCCTGCCTGGCCTTCTATAACTCCTTTTGTTTCTTCCTTATTTAAAGCTTGGTCCTTTATTTCCCCCTATGGACTTTGAGAAGACTTGATACCTTTCGTGTGTGTGTGTGTATGTATGTTTGCATGTACCAACTTTATCTGGCATCATTTCTTTGCTTGCAACTAAGAACTCTGATGCGTAAATTGATGTCAGGAGTGGAGTGGACATGACAAATGCTTGAGGACAGGGACAGAGTTTAGAGTTTATATAAGTTACAAAACGAGCTCCGAGATGCTATACCAGAGACTCCAACGCAGAGTGGCTAAAACAAGACAAACGTGCATTCTCTCTCATGTAACGATGTGAGTGTTGGGAAGACTTTGCTATCCCCAACATGTGGCTTTGTGGTTTAAGATGAAATCCTTTCCAAGCCATGCCAAAGAAGGAAGGAGGAGCTGGAGTGTGATCATCTGTCTTTCTTTTGGGGAACAAGACCGAGAAGCTGCACACATCAAGCTTGCTGACTCTCGTGGGCTTAGCCACAATGCCACTTCCAGCTGCAGGGACGGCTGGGAAGCCAATCTCTACTTGGCCAGACCTATGCTCTTCTAGCATGTGGTAGGAGAGCAGGCAAAGTCCAATTAATATTCTGGGGTGCAAATGTAGCAGCCCATAGTATGCAGCTAATGAAATTATTGCCTGTAATGACCTGGAATCCAGTGCTGAGTGAGGCAGAGATATGGAGATGGAGGGATCATATCAGTACAATCATAAAATCGTGTGATGTGTGAACAATTTGAGGAGTGCAGGAGTGGCCTGGCCAATTTCTACCACATGGACTTACTAAAGGTAAAATAATGTCGAAACTCCAAATATTCAGGTCCAGGCATAGTGTAAAGCTCAATGACGTTCTATGACCATGCTGTTAGGATCTATCTTTCAGCTGGCAGAAATATCAAAGCAAATAAACAAACAAGAAACAAGAATAACAAAACCCTCTGAGCTTGATCTGCAGAATTCTGAATTACACTATCAGTTGAATTCAGTTTCTCTAAGTCTTGTATATAAAATACAGGAGGGCTTCCCTGGTGGCACAGTGGTTGAGAGTCCGCCTGCCTTTGCAGGGGACGCGGGTTCGTGCCCCGGTCCGGGAAGATCCCACATGCCGCGGAGCGGCTGGGCCCGTGAGCCATGGCCGCTGAGCCTGCGCATCCGGAGCCTGTGATCCGCAACGGGAGAGGACACAACAGTGAGAGCCCCGTGTACCTCAAAAAACAAAACAAAACACACACACACAAAAAAAAACACAGGAGGCTGGGACTTCCCTGGTGGTCCAGTGGTTAAGACTCTGTTCTTCCACTGCAGGGGGCACAGGTTCGATCCCTGGTTGGGGAACTGAGATCCCGCATGCCACATGGCGCGGCCATAAAAATAAAACACAGGATGCTGATCAGGAAAGAATGGAAACCTAAAACTTGGACTAGAAATGTGTGGAAGAATTTGCAGCCCTCTGGTTAGCGTGAAGTCTGTCCCCTCCTTGGAACTAACCTGAGGAAGCAGGCTCAGCCCTTGTTTCATGAAGCTATTCTGTTCTTCCTGGAGAATACCACCCCTCCCTACACAGAGAGAGCTTCCTTGGGAAAGAAAGGGATCACCCCTCATTCCCTGCATGGTCCTCAGATAACTAGACCTTGGCATTTCCCGGGGGACCAACTGCAAAGTGAAATGGCAACAGAAGGCTTACCCTGCAAAAGAACTGTAGGAGTTTGCTAATTTCTATCATAAAAAATCTGGAGGCATATCTGTGGGAATGGGTGTCTAGGACAGTGACCCAAGGAGGAAGAACATAATTAATGTCAGGTTCAATTGCTAATTACAGATGCAGGTATTGTGAGGTTTAGGTGCTGTGCTAGTTTCCTAGGGCTGCTGTAACAAAGTATCAGAAATCCAGCAAACAACAGAAATACCCTCTCACAATGTGGAGAGTTAGAAATCCGAAATGAGAGTGTTGGCAGGGCTGTGCTCTCTCTGAAGGCTCTAGAGAAGGGTCCACCCCTGCTTCTTTCCAGCTTTTGGTGGTTGCTGACCATCCTTGGCTCGTAGACACATCACTCCAATCCCTACCTCCCTTGTGGCAGGATTCCCTGTGTGTTCCTGTTTTCTCCCAAATTCTCCCCTGACCTTCCCCGTTCTATAAGGACAGCAGTCATTGCATCAGGGTCTACTCCAATCCAGGATGACCTCATCTGAACTTGGTTACAACTGTAACCTCCTATTTCCAAATTAGGTTCCATTTGTAGGCACTGGGGAGACATCTTTTGGGGAGATACCATTCAACACATTATAGAAGTAATTTAATGCACCAGCCTGAACAGCTGAGAGGGAATCTAATCTTTTTCTTGCTGGTTAATACTAACCTGGGCTCAAAATCAGGAGGGAAGGCCCCCCATCACTGAAAGTGCACAGGCTGTAATTTGTAAAACTCTTAACAGCAATGGTGGTGGGAAGGGTCTCAGGAGAACTGAGGCTGGTGGTGACATTTAGTGGTTGGAGAAGGAGGGGGAGTGGACATACAGAAAGCAGAATGGTCAGTTTGCTTGTCCGAGGTCTTTGCTGTGGTTAATTGATCATGGGGTTCTTGGAATGAAAATCAAATGTCAGTCCACTGAGGTCTGCTTGACTTGTAAACTGATATAAATACACACATGAGTAAATAAAGGTCTAGGTCTGAATCGTGACTTGAATTCTGTGGTTGAGAATCCCCATACCTGAATCAATTCATGAGTCAAAGTCCTTGGGCGGAGGAAGGGGCTTGGGAAGGACCTGCAATGGGGCCACAGGTGCATGGCGTGGATCTTCCTCCCAGCCTTACCTAAGGGACCCACACTGTTCACAGAGTTATTGTGTGCAAAGTAGGGGAAATGTCCAAGATATGGTCTCTTGGGCACTGGCTCTGAGCTGACACATTGCCTTTGTCCACTGGTTAGAGTGGGCTGGCTGGGGAAGGCCCAGGTGAGACCTGTTAGCCTCCCTGTGGGCCCAATGCTGGGACCATTTACTGGTCATTTGCCCAGTGCCAGGGTGAACACTTGGCATCCCTGGAAAGTGGTAGGATGCACTTACGGTTTATTGACCTGTGGAATCAGGGAGAGCCCGTGGAACTGGGGAGAACTCATGGACCCAGGAGAGCCTGTGGAGTCAGCTAGGGCCCATGGACCCAGGGAGAGCCATGAAACCCAGGCTATCATGGAGGGAAGACCAAGTGTGAGAACTTCAACCTCTCTTTTCACATCCAAGTAATAAGTTAAGTCTTCACTTCCTAGAGGCTGAGGAGGTAGGTGCAGCCATCAGAGACCTGGAAGAGGATGCTTTGGTGATTCTCATCATGTGCACCTGTGCACCTCCGCAAGCACACAAGGGCCAGGGGTCGGGAGAGCTGACACATCCATCATTGTACAAAATCCTCCAAGGGAGGTATATTATCATCCCCACTTTACAGATGAGAAAATTAAGGCTTAGAAAGTTTTAAAAAAACGGCCCAAGGTCCCAGAGCTAACAAGGCTGGGATCTGAACCTAGTGGTATGATCTCAGTACCCCAGATCTTACCCACCACTGAAAAGAAGAAATGAATGTATTTCAAGGAGCCCTCCAACTTGCCCTCCTGCTTAGGTGAAACCCTAAGAGATACTTTAGAACCTGAAATCGGAAAGGTGTTTTTGTTCTGAGGCCTCAGCTCTACCCAGAGCAATCCAGCCCCAGCCTGGCGTCCCATTGGATTTCTTTTCTCTTGAGAGAAAATCTGACTTGATGCTGAGACTGACCCTCCCAGGTCCAGGGATGTTCTCTTTGTTATATTCTGTGCTCATGGAAGTATAAATGTCACCTAAATGGGTCAGGTTCTACTTGGGAGACCTTATTTTGTTTCTTCTAAAGATTTTCTCTTCACTGAACCCCAGAGCAAATTTGAACTGCTGCGTGGCAAGGACGTGGATGAGCTGGGGGTGTGAAGAAGTGGGGAGGGCTGGGGAGGGAGGGAGAGATGGATAGAGATGATGAGAGAGGGAGGGAAAGAGAGAGGGGAAGAGAGGGAAGGAGGAGGGGAGGGAGGGAAGGAGGGAGAACCAGCTCCAGGCAGCAAAGGGCCCCAGGTGGCAACTCAACGCAACTCCCAACCCACCGGTCCACCAGGCTGGCTTGAAAAACTAGGGGTGAAGTCTAGAGAAATGAGGAACCCAGTTTCTAGCAGGTTAGGATTCAAGACCCCTACTTTTTCCACTGGAAAATGTGTTTTAATGCCACTCAGGCCATCGTCTTGCTTTGTTTCTTTTTTTTGTTTGTTTTTTTTTGCGGTACGCGGGCCTCTCACTGTTGTGGCCTCTCCCGTTGCGGAGCACAGGCTCCGGACGCGCAGGCTCAGCGGCCATGGCTCACGGGCCCAGCCGCTCCGTGGCATGTGGGATCTTCCCGGACCGGGGCATGAACCTGTGTCCCCTGTATCGGCAGGCGGACTCTCAACCACTGCGCCAGCAGGGAAGCCCCCTTGCTTTGTTTCTTAATGCGAGTCACTTGCTCTTTGGGGAAGGGGAGCAGCAATGGAAGCAAGAACCATTTATTGAGTGCCTTCCATGTGTCAGGCACAGGGCTTTATATGGACATGTTCGTATATGAAGATAGCATTTCCTGCCCTGTTGTGGCTTATGCGTAATGGTCAGGGGAAATGGTAGAAAATGAAAGCAAATGAGAGGCAAAAATGCTCAAAGCCCCCACAGCTTGAAGATAGAATCAGGATGCTGGGCCTGCCTTTCAGGGTTAATGTGGGCGAGTTTTCCCAAGTATCTTGGTGGGTTGGCTAAACACTAGGATGTTCTCCTCCCCTCACCCAATCTATCCCATTTTCCCAAAGTCTGGTTTGGAAGCTTGGAGTGTACAAAAAGAATTGGTCACCTGCACTGACCACCCACAAAGCTCTGGTCATCAAGGAAGGACCTTCACCTGCAGAGGGCAAGTAACACCTGCTGCCCACCACCAGCCCAGCATCCATTCCCATACCTTCTGGTAAACTTAACTCTGCTTTGTAGAATGAGCCCACACTACTTGCATGCAGCCTTGATGGCTCTGTCAATCAAGAAGCCCCTCCCTCACCTGGCCAAGGGGTGAGCACATGACCCAGACTCAGCCAATCAGACTCTCTCTCCCAGAATTCTGATTCTCACAAAAATGGAAAATGGTTGTAGCCACCCTCGGGAGCATGTTCCTGCTGCCCAGGTGACAGGAAGTGATCCAGCTCCTTTCCTTTATGATATCTGGTGCTTCACTTTTCCCTCTCATTTTGTAAAATCGAGTGTCCCTGATCCTCCAGTAAATGCTTAAATTGGCCAGAGTCAGACGCTGTACTTTGCATCCAAAGGACCATAACTGGCACAGATGTATTATCTTAATTATTTCACACAATACCCTTAGAAGCCAGGCATTGCCTTGTTCCATTTGATAGATGAGATAACTGAAGATTGGGGAGGGGGGTCACCCAGCAGGTGGGTGGTACAGCCAGTGACTTGGAGCCCTGCTCCTCACAGCTCCCCTTCAGGTAGCTTTAATCCAGGTTGACAGCGAGCCCCTTCCCCACCTCCCAGCTCGGCTGGCCTCCTCTGGATTGGGAGCTCCACCTGCATGCCCCAGAAATTGGTGGGGCACCCTGGGGAGGGAGTGTCTCCCCTGATTATTCCAGCAAAGGCAGGGTGAGGTTTCTGATTGCCCTCTGGAGAGATTGGCCAATTCCTAAAGCACCAATCACCTGCAAGGTCTAGGGACTTCAAGGAGCTTATCCTCTAGCGTGGAGCCTTGGTGGTTGTACTTCCACTGGCTGATGGAGTTGATGACCCTGCATGGGTTAGGAGCTCGGGTGTGAGGCAGGATGGGGTGGGCCATTCAGGAGACCTGGATGGATTACATCTGAACTGATGATTTTCCAGATGGTGCGTCCATCCCTTTTGCAACTCTATCACTGAGATCTATCACCAAGAAGTTGAGAATGTTACAGACACTTATCAAGACAGCCCCTGAAGAGGCCAGTGGGTGAGTTAGCTTTCCATCAACAAGTTTCCTGAGGCTGCTGGGTCTGGGAGGGAAAAAGTGCATCTTCTTCCAATCTGGGCAGGAGATACCTGACGGAGGCCCCTGGGGCTGATGGTCAGTGGTGGGAAACCTCCTTACTCGGGGCAGGGGGAGCGTAAGTGATCCCTACCCCACCTCCCTCCTCTTGGGGGCTGAGACCTCCTGACTGGGGCATTTTGAACCTGGAGTGTAAGACTCTCCCTGGCACTGTGTGGGATGCAATGCCATGAGTGGGGAAGAATTGGGAGAAGGGGCAACCACCTTGGAGGGGAAAGGGCTTCAGGGTCAACCAACAAAGGGGCTTCCTCTATCACTTCTGCCCCCTGGGGCCGACACTTTGCAGCCTCAGCAGCTGCTGGTGTAGGGCTTTGCTCCCCTACAGCAGTGTCTGCATCCGTCATCCTGCAATCTCAGAAAATCTTCCCTCTTGAGTTTTGGTTGTGGCCACATCCCAAAGTGAGGCTCTGGATGTGAGGTGGAAGCTCCAAGGACCTGCTTTCAGCCTCAGCTGACTGGGAGGTTCAAGGCTTTCTCTGGGGAAAGTTCAGTGATTCCAACAGGAACTGAAAGTCTGCTGTGGGCCAGGCATTGTGGCCATGAGGGATTCACGTGTAAACAAAGTAGACCAAGGTCCTGCCTCCTGGAGCCCACATCCCATAATGGGAGAGGTTGTTAATTGCTGGTGAACATAACAAGGAGTTAGATTATCTGGTGAGTTAGGATGAAGTATATGCTGTGGGTAAGGAGGTGGGGAGGGCTCGTGCATGCGTGCCTCTGTGTGTGTGTGTTGGAGGTGGGGGAGGGACAAGGAAGCAATGTCGAATTGCTTCCTTGGTGGTCGGAGCAGACTTTACTGAGAAGGTGATTATTGAAGGAAGAAGGAGGAGGAGGTGAGAGAATTAGCCCAGCAGCTGTCTGAAGGAGGCTGTTCCAGGCTGAGGGAACATCTCCTGCAAATCCCCCAGTAGGGAGTAGGCCTGGCAAAGTTGGCAGAGCAGGGGAGCCAGTGTGATTGGCCAAGTTGGAAGATGGGAAGGTGAGGTCAGACAGGTGATGAGGTCACACAAGGAGAGCTTGGAGATAATTTTGGATTTGGCTTTTTCCCTGATGGCAATGGGGAGCCATTGTCAGGTTTGCGATGGTGAGTGCCATGGAAGGCTTTTCTCAAGGATCTCCAAGCCTCATGTATGAACAGAGGGTAGGAAAGGCAGAAGCAGGAAGATCAGGTGAGAGGCGGGTGGTCTGGACCAGGTGACAACCCTGGGATGGTGAGATGTGGTGAGATTCTGAACATGGATTGAAGGTTGGGTTTCCTACTAGATGAGATTGTGAGGGACACAGAGGAGTTTGGGATGAACCCCCAAACATAACCAGAGAAAGTCACCATCAACTGAGATGGGGAGGGACATGGATGGAGCCAGTGTTTAGCAGGAAATAGAGGAATTCAATCTTGCACATATTGGGTTTCAAACACCTAAATACACCCAAGAGGTGTTAGCTGTGAGTCTCACTCCCTGAGGGTGGGGTGGCAGGGACCTTCATATATCTTCGCTTTGAATGTAGGGAGGGGCCTTCAAGTTGGCCACTTAGAGAGCTTGACATGTGCCCCCTGACTGTGGGGGCAGGTGAACGACCACCAACAATGGGGGAAAGGATGTCATAGTGTTTCTCCCAGATCAGATGTAGACACTGCAGAAACATTTAAAATCTCATCCAGGACGTCTCCCTGGAGATGCAAGGAGAGCCCAAGGTGGGATAGACAACCAAGTTCTTGGGGATGTGGGTGCAAACAAAAATGTCCAAATAGAGGGAAATGCATCTTCTGAACCATGTAAATTACATGAATTACATCGGCACTTGTTCCCTTGGGGGCGTTGGAAGGACCCACAATGAGTCGCAGTAGTGGCCACTGCTTTGATCATCTGGAGGTGGCCCATGGCTGGAAGAGACCAACACCTGCTGACATTGGTCCTAGACATGTGAGAAGCTTCCTGCCCCCCTCTACCTGACTCCCAGCTACGGTCAGAGGGGTATCTGAAGGCACAGCTAGGACTCAGGGCGAGGAGTGTGACAGAAGAGGCTGGGCCATCAAGCTGGTCTTGGCTGGAAATGGGGGCCTTTAACCTTAAATGATGCTTGGAGTTTTGACTATTAAATCATATTGGACTTTTCATTACTGAAGTGACAGGTTTTTGTGACCAAAAGTGACTGGAAGCCTTTTGTATTATCTGAGAGTAAACAGGCTAGATCTGGAGCTCTCATGAAATTTGAAGCAAGACCAGGGAAAGAACAAGCCCCAAGATCTGGCCAACAGGGAGATGGTGGGGAGGGAGAAGGGAGTAGTGCCTTTGCTCAAGGTACAGTTTCCACTGGTCACTCAGGGTGGCCAGGGCAATGGACAGCCATCAGGAGGGTGTTGAATGGAGAAGGAAGGAAAAGGTCCAGAGGATGGGGTAGGGCCTGTTGTGGAGAGGTAAGAACAGACAGAGAGGAAAGTGAGCAAATGTTGTGTAATAATAATCCAGCTTTACTTTTCTTAAATATTTTTAACTTTTTTTGACAACAAATCATATTTGTGTGTTTTCTCTGGTTTTAAAAGCAATACTTGTTCATTATGGAAAGTTGGAAAATATAAAATAGTATAAAGAAGAAAACAAAGCTCATTAATAAATCAGGAGTAATTACTCTAGCAATAAATACTCCTATATTTTTGATGTGTAATTTGGTATATTTACAGGCTATTTGTTGACCACTTTATTCCCTAATATTTCATGGAAAGGGTAGATGTTCATAAAAGAATATCATGAACAATTTTGAGCCAGTAAATTTGAAAACATACAAAATGGACAAAATCCTTAGAAAGTATGAATTCCCAAAACTGACTAAAGAAAAATGAAACATCTAAATATTCCTATAACCATTAAGGAAAGTGAATTTAGTTCTTTATCTTCCTATAAAAAGCACACCAGACCCAGACAATTTTACATTTGGGTTTTACATTTAAAAATAATATTTTTATTCTTACACCAATGTTTTCAGGGAATAGTTTTACAAAATTAACATATGATAAGGATATAATATTGATATCAAAACAAGGACAGTTTGAGAAAGGAAAATTATAGGCTAATCTCAAGCATGAACATGGATGCAAAAATACTAAAAACATGCTAACCAACTACAGCAGCATAGTATAAAACAGATAACCTGTTGTGACTAAGTTGATTTTACTCCAAAAAGCAAAACAGAAAATATATTAATTTATTTCTTCCATGTTAACAGCTTAAAGGGAAAAAAGATATGTTCAGTTTAATGCATGTATAGAAAGCGTTTACTTAAATTCAATGCTCTTTTATGATAGAAGCTCATTTTACTCAAACTCCAGAGCAGCAATGCAGAATCTAGAAATCTTTAGCAAATATCATATCCAGTGACAAAACACTTGAAGCATTTTTTCAAGCCACAAATGCTCGTATCCCTTCTGCTACTCAACACAGTATTGGGGGAACTAAACAGTGCACTATGACAAGAAAAATAAATAAAAATAAACAGATCAGAAGGAATAAGTACCATAGAACTGTCAGTGTGTCCAGAATGATGTGCTTGTCTTAGAAAAATCCAAAATAATGTAGAGACAAATTGTACAAGTTAATTAGACAGTTTATTAAGATTACTGGATATATTATAAATATAAAATTTAATTACATTTCTACACACCAACATCAATGAATTAAACATTTAAACTAAATAAATAGAATTTACTAATAGCAATGTCAATAAAGGGAGACTGAGAATAAACCTGATGGAAGCTATGCAAGATCTTTGTACTAAAAAGTTTGAAACTTTGTTGGAGACTCCTTTAAATTACTTAAGGAAATTAAGAAATATTGCATAGCTATGGATAATTCAAGACAATATTATAAACATGTCCATTCTCTTCAAATTGACCTATAGATGCAGTGTAATTTCAACCAAGATTCCAGTAGGGTGCCATGTGGAACTTGACCCGTGATTTCAAACTTTATATGAAAGAAAACAGCCAAAATGCCCTTGAAGAAGAAATATAGAATGTGGGAACTCTCTCATTCTGATATGAAGATTTATTAAAAAACCATAGGAATCAAGACATTATGGTCTTATCAAAGCAACAGACAAAAGGATGTGTTGCAGAGGTGGCCTTGTTGATCAGTGGAGAAAGGAAGGGTTAATCTATCAATCAGTACATCAATAATGCTGCACCAATGGTTTATTCTTGTGAAAAAATGATATCATATGCTCACCCTTTCATGGAACTCACCGAAATAAAGAATACATGCTAGATTGAGCACATGAAGGTGAAAAACAAAACTTTAAGACTTTTAGAAGAGCATATAGGAGGATGAATGTAAACCCACAAAATAAACATGCACACACTATTAAATGAATCATCAAGGAAGAGGTCAGTGCAGTCAACAATATGAAAATCTAAGTCCTTCTATTTATCCAAAGGTACCATAAGGAGGGCAAAAGACACACTGCCAACTGGAGAAGATATTTACTACTCATTAACTGATAGAGAATTAGTACCTTCAAGACACAAAGAAATCCTGCAAATCAATAGGAAAAGCATGCAAATATCACAAACGGGCATTTTGTAGAAAAATACTAATAAATTTCCAAGAAAACTTATGAAAAGATGCCCACCCTTATTAGTAACCATGGAAGTAAATTAAAATCAAAGTGAGAAACCATATCACTCCTGACAGATAGGTACAAATATAGAAGTCTGATGGACTGGCTATTTTCCTGCCCTACTCTGTGCCCTTCCAACTGGCCCTTGTGGGCTCCATCACTGTTGGCTTCTGGTTAGCCCAGGCTGGGAGGTGGGAGAGAGTCCAGGAGACTTCTCTGCTTCCTCCCTGCTGTAGCTGCCCTTCTCCACACCTACAGTTCCTACCAGCCTTCCTCCCTGCTCCCCTGCTGCTGGGCTGTGGCCACACGCCTTCCCCTATCCCCTCACCCCTAGGGGTGGTACCAGCTTCCCGCTCTGCCAGTCCCCTGCTGCCTCACCACCTCTGTTCCTTCTCTTAGCCCTGCCCAATCTTTGTGAAGTAGTCTGTTCATTAATGCCTCTTCATGGAACAATCTGCTTTTTTGCTGGGACACTGACAACAATGCCAGAAATTGGGAGGCCATGAAAAACAGCGGTCTTTATTCATTGCCAGTGGGAATGCAGATGGTATGCACCCTGTGGGAAACGGTTTGCCCTTCTCTGCATTTGAAGATGCACGTGCCTTACAAACCAGTAAGCTCTCATCCATACACCTAATCCCAGAGAAACTCCAGGACACACGAATGGTAGCAGCAGTCTTAGCTGGAATGGAAAAAAACAAAGGAGCCCCCTCAAACACCCCATCAAGAGTAGCACGGCCAAATACATCGTGGTGCATTACACCAAGGGTGGAAGTGACGGAATTACAGGGCACACAAAAGCACGGAAAACAATGTCGGTCATAAAAGCATGTCAGAAGAACATAAAAATGCCACCCGTTCATGTTAAATTCGAAGCCTAGAAAATGAAATGACATATTGTGGAGTAATACATACATATGTGGAAAAACGGAGAAAATGACAAAATTTAGGCTGCTGGGTGTCTCTTTGGGGTTGGGAGGGGATTATAACCAAAGGGCAGCACCAGGGTCTTTGACTGTACTGGCAACCATGACCTTCTTAAGGGATGCTCATCACAAACTAAACACATACATGATACAGATTCTTGCATGTCGGATCTCTCTCATAACATAAAATACAGAAATTAAAATATACTTGTTAGGGGGGCTTCCCTGGTGGCACAGCGGTTGAGAATCTGCCTGCTAATGCAGGGGACACGGGTTCGAGCCCTGGTCTGGGAGGATCCCACATGCCGCGGAGCAACCATGCCCGTGAGCCACAACTACTGAGCCTGCGCGTCTGGAGCCTGTGCTCCGCAACAGGAGAGGCCGCGATAGTGAGAGGCCCGCGCACCTCGATGAAGAGTGGCCCCTGCTTGCCGCAACTAGAGAAAGCCCTCGCACAGAAACAAAGACGCAACACAGCAAAAATAATTAATTAATTAATAAACTCCTACCCCTAACATCTAAAAAAATAATAAATAAATAAAATAGTTGGGTGGGAAGATATCACTTAAAAAAATATATATATACTTGTTAGGGACATTATCCTCCTCCAACTCTGTATTTAATGCAGGAGAGCTTTTTCTTTTACGGTTGTGTCATAATTGAATCACTCCCCTGTTGTTGGACTTGAGGCCATGCCGGGCTATTGTTCCTCAGTAACCAAGCTGGATGGTGCTTTACCTCATTTGACCTGCATGCTCACTCTGGAAGATCTACATCCATGCTTTTGGATGAGGAACTGCAGGACGGGCTGGTATTCACAAGACCCTGATATCACTCTAGGTCTTCTGCCTCCCTCTGGTCCCGGGCTCTCCCCCAGCTTGGAGTGTTGGCCTGATGGCTTTCTTCAGGTTGCCCGGGACCTGAGCATCTGCTCGGCTACTCCAGGCTCAGCTGTGCTTGGGGTTCGAGGCTGGAGATGTGGTGGTGCTGGGGTCTGCAGGTTAAGTTGCCACAGAGCCACAGCCTGGCGCAGCAGGGAGCGGGCACTGCCGGGCGTGGGACTTGTTCCCGGCTCAGAGAGCCCTGAGGCTGCCATGTGTCGGCCTGCGGTGACCTGTCTGGGTCTCCCACTGGTTCCCGGTCCTGCGTGGGCAGCCGAGGCCCTGTCTGGACCTTGGGCCCTGCAAGTCGTGACTCAGCCCTGGGACACGGCTTTGTAAGATGGTGTCTGAACCACATCTTCGAAACACACTTCCCTTCTCTAAGGCAAGAGAGCTGAATTTTATAGCAAGTTGACTGGGAGTTTTAGATCCTTTTTTTCTGAACAGAACCTGACTTTTCTGCTTTTTTGCTGTAAAAGGAAGAGCTTATTTTTTGAGAGTTTGCATCCTGCCAGACACTGTGCATACATTCTCCACTTTATATTTTCAGTTTATCTTCTCAATGAATGGGTAGTATTGTCCCATGTTACAAATAATGACACTGGGGTCCAGAGAGATTAAGTTACCCTACATCTAAGGGGGCCCCTGAGGATTGACCTTAGCCCCGTTCATTCCACATTCTCCGGAGGTAAATGAAATTCTCCCTGGGCACTAGGCCTCCGTGTTAACTCAACACGTGCCAGATGGGGCAGCGAATAAGGCATTCTTGTTCTGCAGAGCCATCAGAATTTATGATCCTATGACTGGCTCCATCCCGGCTGCCCCCTCTGGACTGTGTGACTTCAGGGTGGCAGGTAGTCTGCCTAATTCTCAGTCTCCTCGTAAAATGCCCTCAGAGATGGTGCCCACCTTACAGGGTGTGGTGAGGTCAAATGGTGAGTGGGTGTGCGGTTCTAAGCACAGTGTAAAAGCTCCAAATATTTATTTCAGTTATGGAAGAGGGAGCAGGATAGGAGAGGGCTTAAGGATCTGAGCTGTAGAGACCAGGTTTAAATCATGGCACTCAGAGTTACTAGCTGTGTGGCCCTGGGGAAGTCACCACCCCACTCTGAGCCTCAGTGTACCCATGTATAAGAGACGGGCACCCATAGTGCCTTACGTATAGCCTCGTGGAAGGCCTAAGTGAGGGAAGGTGTGTTGACTTTGAACTGAGCCTCTGCACAGTCAAGTGTGGACACGGGACAGCTGCTGCCTTTGGTGCCCTTGTATTTCTCCCCCATCTGGCCTCATGTGGTTGGAGATGCAGGAAGGTGACAGGCCTGGGGGGACAACAGAAATGCTCCCTGATCCCTCTCAGACTCTTAATCCCTCAGTCCCTTTCAGGTGGGGTAGGGATGGAGGGAGGCAGGCAGGGCTCAGCTTGAGTGGCCCGGGGACCTCCTGGGGCACTGGGTGATGCGGAGGCTCCTGCCTGGTTGCTCGGTCCCTCTCATGCCAGCCCTTAAGTGAGGGAAGGCTGGAGCAATCAGATAGCAGCCAGCAAACATGACTGGCAAGGGCAGCTCTCTGCTCTGCACCCCATCCATCAGTTCTCGTCCGTGGAGTCTCCCCATCTAATTTTGGGCAAGTGGTTAATTGGAACTTGAATGTGGCTGGACTGTGGCCCGAGACAGTGAGGGTGGAGGTGTGAAGAAGGGAGAGCTATGTGGGCATGTTCCCACTGCCCAGAGGGGTTGAGGGTCCCCATCACAGCGGAGGGGCTGACTGGGGGTCACCAGACCTGGGGGCCACCAGACCTGGGGGCAGCTGAAGCCATGTTCTTGCGGTCTCCTCCAGCTGCTGGGTTTCAGCTCACATGACCTGAATTGCAGAGACGATTAGGATTTAATGCACCTTGGTGCTCACATTTCTGTCATGGTTTTAGGAGCTAATTGCTGGTAATTTTGTTAATGCTACTGATTGTCACCAGAGGCCCAAGGAAGGCTACCTTTTCTCTTTTGGAGTAAGGAATCCCACTTCCAGCTCCCTGTACCTCCCAGTGTCGCCCTGTCGTCCACCCAGGAGGTCCCTGGCTTGTGCCTGCACTGGGGGAGTGCGTGAGGGTGGAAGCCATGGACCCGGACGTCACCGCTGTGGGCTTGCAATGGGAAATGGGTCAGTAGTACAGATCTAACGGTCATTGCTGGGATCAGAGGGGTGAAACATTAACGCAGTGCCTGGCACGCAGCACATCCTTGACACACGGCAGCTGCTAGTTATTTTTATACACAGCTTCAGCACCAACTTGCTGATGGCCCTGGGTGATCCACTTAGCCGTTTCCCTGATGCGGAACGTGAGGACGAGGGTCATCATTCTAACAATAGCCATCGCTCCTTCAAGAACGACCTCCTTCCTTCCAGGTTCTGTGCTGGCACATGGTCCTCGCTGAGTCAGTACCCAGTTGATGAGCTCCTGGAGGGCAGGACCCTGCTCCATAGTGTCTACTCCAGTGCCTGGTGCATAGTCAGTGCTTCATGAATATTCAGTGACACATTGAGCTGAGCTGGCATCATGTAGAAGAGTTACAGCAAAGGGACCCACCAGAGGCAAATGGTAAGTGGTATAATTTTGCATGCAAGCCCTGTGAGGGCAACTGTCTGTCTTGTTTGCCATCCCATCCCCCCAGAACAATGCATGGCACATAGCAGGTGCTCAACAAACATTTATTGAATGAATGAATAGAAGGGACAAACACTTCCCTTGCAAAGCACTTTGACACAGGATAAATAAGAAGTGTCCCACTAGATAGCTGTGCCCTTCAGCCCAGGTGGACTTCTCTGCAGAGTGGTCAGACTTGCACTCTGAGGACTAGACTACAAAATCTGAATTCAGGTCTTAACTGTGTTTGTTTAACTTTGAGTCTTGGTTTCACCTTAAGTAACATGCAGATGGTGATAATAACAGTCCTGTGTTCCTCTGTTGCTGGGAGGATCAGATGAAATCATGGTAGATGCTCAGTGAATGTCAGCTGTTGCTAATCGGGGGCTGGGCAAAGGGAGGACTGGCTCTTGATGTCCCTTTGTGGATCCATGACCCCTGACCCTCCTGCACAGGAGACCCCTCTCCTGATGCAGGACGCGCCCTGGAAGAAACGCGAGGGCTGTGTGTCCCGTCATTCCTGGGCAGGCTGGTCCCAGCTCCTCACCCAGCTGAGCTCAGCATCTGAAGGAACCTGCGGCTTGCTCTGAATCCAAAGAGGAAGACGGATCAGACTGCAGCAACAGTCTGAAATCCCAAGGAAACAAAATTAGTGCAGTAAGGGCACTTGATCTTGGATGTCAGCAAAGGTGGGTATCAGTTTTAGAACTGTTTATGGAACTGAAATTCAATACACACAGTGCATTTTATGGTTTGCCAGCTTTGATGAAACATAGTAATCAGTGCCCAAGTATGGCTGTTTGATACACCATTAACCCCTACGTGGAAAGGTTGGACTTAATGGAATTGCTTGAGCCTAAAACAAATATCTGATCACAGCAATCTCCCTCTTGCTGAGGCCCCCCAGCTAAGTTTGTTTTTAGGGAAAAGTCTCATTTGGTCGCACTTCCTGGAGGTGCCGTGGGTCTCTCTCCTGCTGTCCAGCTGCTCTGATATCTCCTCAAAGTTCGCTGATGGATGGCCTGGCAAAAATGCTGGGGGTGGTGCCTGACCCAGGGTGAACCCTTACTGTAGTTGTCATTATTATTCTTACCTTTTATTATATACATGTAAAGTGATATATTTTGAATCCCACCGAGAATTAGGATGCATCTTGCACAAATTCTCCCTTCCTCCAGCTTCTGGGCGTGGTCTTCTTTTACCAACACATCTGCTATTCCTGTAACACACCTATAGCAATGCTCTCCTCTCCCAAAGCTGTCTGGCCCTCATCCCCAGAGCCTGTGAATACGTGACCTTACATGCAAAGGGCGCTTAAGGTTGTGGATGGGATTGAGTTTGCCAATCATCTGACCTTGAGATGGGGAGACTAGCCTGGGTGATCCAGGTGGGTCCGATGTCACCACAGGGCAGGAGAGGAGCTCAGAGTGATGCCGTGTGAGAAGGACTCAACCTACTTTTACTGCCTTTGAAGGTGGAGGAGTTGTCACCAGCCAAGGGATGTGGGCGCCTGCAGAAGCTGGAAAAGGTAAGAAAACAGATTCTCCCCTGGAGCTTCCGGAAGGAAGACAGCCCTGCCGACACCTTGATTTTAGCCCAGGGAGACCCATGTTGGACTTCTGACCTCTGGAATTGTAAGGTCATAAACTTGTTTTGTTTTAAATCACCAAGTTTGGGGTATTGTTACATCAGCAATAGAAAATGAATACGACAGTCCAGCCCAACTGCTAATGGAGTTTTCCTTCAAGTTAACCTTCAAGCTCCAACTTCAGGCTTGAGGTTCTTCCCTAGGAAGCCTCCCCTGACTTCTGCTACCCTCTGCCCTCAGAATGGGGGTGTCCCTCCTGGTCACCCCAATGCTTCCAATTGCTGTCTCTGTGCCCCGTCTCTTAGATGGTGAACACCTGGTGGGCAGGGCCAGGCCGCTGTCCTAAACAGCAGCTGGTGGTCATTGTTGCCGATTCACTTTTTAAAATAAGAGGAGACACCAGTGTCCCTGCCTCAAAGTGTGTGCCTGCCGCCTGCCTGGATCCTGGACGCGGGACCCCGGCCAGGAGACGTGAGTAGAGGGGGCTCGGTCTGAATTTGCAGCCAACAGCTGACGGCTCGAAGGGCCAGTGGCTGAAAGTCCATTCAATTTCAGTTACAGGCAGATGCTCTGATCTTGTTCCGGGTCAGTCCATTGTGGGATGACAAAGTTGATTGCAGCACGCTGCTTCTTGAGCCAAATACAAAGTAATTTAAAAAAAATGGAAGTAGAGCTGATTTACGATGCTGTGTTCATTTCTGCTGTACAGCAAAGTGATTCAGTTACCCGTATATCTACATTCTTTTTTTAAATTTTCCTTTCCGTCACGGTCCTTTATTCCTTTAGCCAGTGATTGCACTGCATCTACCATGTTGCCTTACCACCTTGCGTGGAGAAAGCATCAGGTGATGTCCACAGAGTGAATTACTAGAGTAAATTGGTGGGTCTGGGGATTCACCCGGATTTGGGGTTCAGGCCCCGTCTAGACAAAGCAGGAGGTAGAGAGGAAAGTGGTATGGACTGGCGTAGAGGACCCCAGTGTCTGTCTAACCCTTTGTCACCATCTTCCAGGGTGAGGGGGACTGGTCCCTTCCTTCTCTGCAATGAAGTGTCCTGACCTGTCAAAGAGTCACAGAAAGATTTCCTACTTTCCTGGGTCAGACCGAAGCCCTGGAGGACAGGCCCGCCTGGAGGGTCCCGGTCAGCAGAGGGGTGGGAGGCGGATCGCTCTGGATCTCTGCACACACCGCTGGGGTCCTCGGATCCCGTGGCCAGCTTTGAGCATGCACCCCTTGCTCCTGTGTGCCTGCCTCTACCTGCCTCCCTGGGCTCGGGAAGCCCCTGGCACTGGAAGCATCTGGAAGGACACTGCTCCCCTCCCTCCCTCCCTCCCCTCCAGCTGGGTGGCCTCTTGAAGTGTAATTTCCACTCCTCTGAGCTCCCTGGCAGGATCAGGGGAGGGAGGTTGGGGCCCTGCTGGGCTGGGCCCCCTCCCTGTGCTCCCCGCCCTGCCCCACTTTCCCTGGAGTTCACAGATCCTTCTCCTGCCCCAGGGGTCACTGATGGGCCTCGGAAGAACATCCAGGGAGACTCAGAGCTTATGGACACTTGCCCGAAGGCCCGGCTGGCTGCTTGGCTGGGCTAAGGCACCACATCAGGGGCCACATGGCTTGCAAAAGGTGGGGACTTGGATCCAGAGCAGAAAGCAGCCCCAACCCTGCCTTCTGCTCTTGAACCAGGGAAGCCCAGCACTTTCAGACAGTGTCCTGAGGCGCCCAACAGGTGGTGAAGAGATTCTGGGAGCAGAATTCTCCCCAGAGCTGCCCCCATGCCCACTCCTTGCCATGACCGCAAAGCCCGTTTCCTGGCCGGGTCTCCGGCCCACAGAATCCATCCCAGGGTGGGATGGATTTGCTCTCTGAGCAGAGAGCAAAGCTGAGGCCACAGTTAGAGGTCAGACAGAAAAGCTGGTGCCCACCAGAGGCGTCTCAAGTCCAGAAGGACCCTGGGGCCAGTTTCCTTTGCCCTGGTGGTCTCTGGGCTCCTTGATGGGACACCTGCCTCCCCTGGGCTTCAGTTTCCTCTTCCGTGAAATGGGGCCATCATGCTGCCTGCTTGTTGAGCTTGTGGTGGGGGTTAAGGAGAACAAGCAGGTGAAAGAGCCTTGGAAACTGTCACGCTCCCTGGAGATCGCAGGCTCCTCTTTGCTGACACTTGTCCCACCTCCTCTGCCATCTCAGCTCTCACACCCCCAGCTCATTAAACGACAGTGAGACAGCAGCCTGTCCTGGAGGAGGTGGATACTCGCCTCCCTGCAGCCCCACCCTCCTCCTTCCCAGGCAGTGCCGACAGCGGGCTGGTGTGAAGGAGACTTCTGTCTGTGTTTTCTCCCCCATTGCTCACTGTAGCTCTTGGAACGATTCCAGGTCATGGAGGTGCCTGCCTGATTCGTGTGCAAAGTCTCAGATGCAGGCAACTGTCCTGTTCCTTCATCAGTGAGGGACCCTGGGCCCTGGGGGTCCAGGCCTGTCAGAGGGTGGGGGCCAGAGAGGTGATGGGGAATGATGAAGGATGGTCACATCCTGGGTCCCACCTTCATGACCTCATCTAATTCTAGCCGCCTCCCAAAGGTCCCACCTCCAAATGCCATCATACTGGGAGGTTAGGGCTCCAACACGTGGATTTTGGGGAGACATATTCAGCCAGTAACACTCTTGCACTAAGCACCAAATTTTAACTCACAACAACCCAGGTGCTCGTCACCCCCACTTGCCCCCCATCTTGCAGGTAGAGTAACCGAGTCGGAGGGAAGGTCCCTGTCCTGAGTCACGTGTGTGCAGTTACAGGGTGGGGGTTGGCCGGGACAGCTGGGATTCAGAGTCTATGCTCCTGACCCCAAGGACACACTTTCCCCTGTGATACAGGAGGTGCCCTGCCCCACGGGCCACTCTCCAGTGATGGGAGTTTAGGGAGAACCCGGTGGTCCATAGAGGCTATCCGCTCAACACCAGGAGGCAACCTGAGGCTGGAAACTTCCAGAAACTGTCCTGAGCTATGCCAAGCTTCCCATGGGCCTGCCTCTTCCATCAACCATGAGACAGTGGGTTTTCTTCCCTCCAAATCCCATGAGCTTTGGAACCCGACAGATAATCAAGAGACTCGTGGAATGTTTGTCTCTGACTGGGACCAGTGAGAATAAGATCGGGTCGTCTTTCTTTCAGCAGATTCCATCTTTCGACACTGGTCCAGGCTCCTCCTCCCAGGAATGTCCTGTAATTTACAAGGGGGTCTGCATCCCAGCAGGACAGGCACAGGGCATCCCAGGAACATGCCCACCTGTCATCAGGGGTCTCCGTAGCATTGCTTCTTGCAGGGCACTGGACTGGCCATGGTGAGGTTGGCAGGACGAGTGGCAGGTTCATGTCCAAGAGAAGTTTAAAGTCTCTCTGGGAAGCTGAGACCTGCAAGCCTGGGGATACAATGGGACAGTGTGACAGCATCTCCGACAAGTTCCCCTCCCCGGCTCCATGCCACCATCACTGGCTGCCTCCCTCTCTCTCCCCCCAACACTCACCCACTGTCATCTTCCCTGGAGCCAAGATCCAATCTCTGCCCCTTGTCCCTCTTCATGTCTGTGACGGCAGGAAGTGCAGGACTCCCAGGCCACCCTTCCTCCCATGCAGCCGTGGTGCCCCTACCCTGATGCCATCTCCCACCCTCCCCCAAAAGCCTGACCTCCTTCCATGGTATCATCCAGAACCCATGAGCAATGGGTTTGTCTCCCCAACGCCGCTTGTGATGCTCCCCGAATTCTATTTACTAAATGAAACCTAGCTCTCCGTGCCGGCCCAGCTCCCCCAATGGGGCTCCTCTCTCTGTCACAGGACCCGTTGCTTCTTATTGCCCATCCTGCCCATCCTTCCTCTCTCCTCCTAAGACTTCAGCTCTGACACTCATCTTCCACCTCGCACTCCTTGTTGCTGGCGTCTCTGAGGTCCAGCTCCCTGCTCTCCACACGTGTCTTCGTTTTTGTTGCATTTCACATCCATAGAGATGTTCCTTCCAACACCCCAGTGTCCCAGTTCCTCAGCCTCCTCCCGTCCGAGGATCGTGTCCCTCGTCCCCACAGGTGGCCGTCCCCTGTGCCTTCACTCCCTGTGGGGCATGCCGCTTCTCACACCAAGAGGCAGAGCTCCCCCTCTTGAATCTGCGCTGTGGCCCTGGTGAGCTGCTGACCAGCGGAAGGTGGGATGCGCTTTCTCAGAACCCAAGCTCCGCTCCGAGGGGCTCCTGTGCCATGCGGAGGCCACAGGTGAGGGGACTTCTGTCCATAGCTCCCAGCCAACAGCACCAACTGCCCGCCGTGTTAAGTGAGCCATCCCAGCGCCCAAAGCACCAAGCCTTCCGATGACACCAATCCCGGTGCCGTCTGATGATGGCATGTGAGATACCCCGTGAGACCACCCAGCCTGGTCCACTCAGCCCACTAAAAGTGGGCTGAAAAAAAGAAAAGTGAAAGGTGATCATAAATCCTGTTTTAAGCCACTACGTCTTGGCATAGTAGATACTCAGCTATAGATATCAGGACAGAGTTGGTACCTGGAAGGGGAGCGTGGCCACCACAAAAGCCTAAAACAAGTGGCCCCAACTTTGGGACCGAAGGCCTGAGGGGCTTGGAGGAAGACGGGGGTGCTGTTATCAGAGGCTGGAGAAAGGCGACCCCGCTGTGTCCTGCTGGAAAGTCTGACAACAGTGTCACCATGAAAACAGAAAATATATCTCATGAACCGGTGGACTGGGCTCCGGAGATTTCCAGACGGAATGTTGAAAGCACAAACTGGTTAATTTTTGCCACATGTGATGAGGTGTGAATACCACTCCTTAGCGGTAAGCCTCTCAAAGTAAGAGACAGCCTCAGGATGTGTCAAGAGTGTGGTCCCTTGGCAACACCTCAGAGATGCCGGAGGGATCCTCACAGACCATGGGTGGCTTCCGAGAGTGTGGAGGACATTGTCATGTGGCGCCCTGGCTCGGGGCTCAAGGTGGCGGCGGAGAGGGCAGGCTCTGGGGTCTTTCATGAGGGCCCACCCACCCTTTCCTCCCTCCCTCCTCACATCAGGGAGTGAGTCCAGTCTTTCCCCCTTGAGTCTGGGATGGATCAGTGACATGTGTGGAGGAGGTGATGTCCTGGGACTTACCAGGCTGGGCCCCAAGAAGCCTAGAAACTTCCTGCTGGGTCTCCCGGGACACACAGTCTTGGGAGGCTCCCACTCTGGACCTGGCCGTCTCGCTGTGAGAAGCCCAAGACCCTCGGAAAGGCCACGTGGAGGCACGTCCATCGCAGCCCAGCGGAGTGCCCCCTGCCAGTCTCGTGCGTGAGCTGTCCGGACGCCCAGCCCATCAGCCTTGGGTGACTTTGCTCCAGTCACTCTGTGGCTGAGACACAGAGGTATCTCAGGTGAGATGGAAGTTACCTGAGATGCCCGAGTGAGGGTGGCCCAGCCAGCCGACCCACAGCACTGCGGGAGGCAGCACAACTTGTCCCTCATGTCCCTACGTTTCGGGGTGGCTTGTGACACTGCGATCGTCTACTCCCATCGTAAGCCCTAGACCTCATCTCACCAGTAATTGCAAACATTCTGTCTCCAACCAACTACAAACGCTTCTCTGTCCAGTTGATCCCCCGTGTACCCAGGATTCAACTTCCTTCAGCTCCACCAGGCCCCCCAGCTTTGCACTGCCCTCCCCCACCCCGTGCCGCTTCCTCCTTGTCACCCAGGGTCCCTCGGCATGTGTGCTCCAAGCCTTGAATGCTCTTCCCTGTACTATTCTGGCAACATCTGCCCTGTGCTGGTTAAGTCCAGCTCTCCCTCTCTGCAAGCCTTTACCTACACAGCTGGCCATGGCTGCCAGAGGACCCACCGCACCTGTGACGACGGGTCCCGTTGCAGACTCTTGACCACTAACATCCCGTGACCCCCTTTTCTGGTCCTAATCGTGCTGTACTTCTTCAGCCCGTTCCCAGAGCCCTCCCTTGCACAGCCCTTCATCCCATCTCTCAAACCTCTAACGCCTACCCACCCATCGCTCAGTCGACACCTTCCTTCCTATGAGAAATGAGCAATGAGAAGGGACTTCTGTGAGCATCTCTCCGGCCTGCATCTTTGCCCCATCACCCTACATCTTTCCTTCTCCGAGTGCCTAGGAAGGCCGACCCCCTGCCTTGTCCCTAAATCTTGTCTCTCTCTGCCTGCTCAAGTCACTGCCGTCAGCTTCTGCACCTTAGAGAGAGAAGACCCTGGGTCATCCCTCCAATGTCAAGTCCATTCTCTGCTCTCCCAGTTATCCAGGTTTTGTTTTCGGTTTTTGTTTTGGCCATGCTGTGCAGCTTGTGGGATCTTAGTTCTCCGACCAGCGATCGAACCCGGGCCCTTGGCAGTGAGAGCGCAGAGTCCTAACCACTGGGCCGCCAGGGAAGTCCCCCAGTCGTCCAGATTTGATGCCTCCCGTTCCTCCCCTGTTCTCCCCCGGATCCACTCAAATCAGACTTTTGTCCCTATTCCACCCCCAAAACTTGACTTGTGAGACCACTCCTGACATCCGCGTTGCTAAGTCCAACGGTCGCTTCCCTAACCATCTTACCTGACTTGTGAACAGCTTGGACGTCACTTGAACATCACACTTTCCTGCTTTTCTTCCTCCCGTGCAATTAGTTCCTTCTCCGTCCCCTTCGTCGTTGCTGAATCCTGGTGCTGGGGCCCCAGATCTCGTTCCCTGGGTCTCTTCTCCATCCACTCTGGGTTATGACTTTCAGCTTCATGATATTATGATATTCAAAATGACACCTGTGTGCAGTAACACCCAAGTGCACTGTCCTGCCCAGGACTCTCTCCTGAACTTGGACGTGGCCCCTCGACCACCCTCTCCAAGTGTCCACTTGGTGTCCACTGGGTGCCTCATAGCAGCGGCCCCGCCCTGGAGGCAGAGGGTGGGAGTAATCCTGCTGGGATGGGGGCAAATGTGGATGCACTTGCATTTGCACGTACAGAAATATAAAAATAATAACAAATGGAGAGAAGCCAGTCTGCTTGCTATTACTGCCGCACGGCAGCATTTCGAGACACAGGCAGGGCTCGAGGCCTCCTGGCTCGCCATGGAGCGTGTGCTTCCTGCTGCCGCTTTCTTGAACTTGATGTGTTTGTAAGAGCAGACTCTTGACGTTTCCTTCACACCTGCTGTCCTCACAGCTTCTCCGTCACGGCAAATGATCACCTGGGGGCCATCCTCGCCTCGTCTCCTTTCTCGTACGCCCCCCGGCTGGTCGGTCAGTGAATCTGGTCAGCACCACCTCCCAAAGGTAGCGCTGTCTCTGGGTCCCACCACCCGGCCCCGCAGGGGGATTCTGCTCCCGCCAAAGGTCTGTTCTGAGAGCCCTCAGAGGATCCTTTAAAAACGTACATCGGGGCTTCCCTGGTGGCGCAGTGGTTGAGAGTCCACCTGCCGATGCAGGGGACACGGGTTCGTGCCCCGGTCTGGGAAGATCCCACATGCCGCGGAGCGGCTGGGCCCGTGAGCCATGGTCGCTGAGCCTGCACGTCCGGAGCCTGTGCTCCACGACGGAAGAGGCCACAACAGTGAGAGGCCTGCGTACCACAAAAAAAAAAAAAAAAAAAAAAACGTACATCGGATCACGCCATTCCTCAGAAGCTTCCAGTGGCTTCCCACGTCCTTAGGAGCAAAAGCCAAGTCCTTCTCATGGCCTCACAGGTCCACCATGGTCTCCCTCCCCCTCCACCCTCTCCCCTGCCTTCTCCTGTGCACCCTCAGCTCCAGGCTCGCCTGTTCCTGGCTGCCCCATGGATGTGCAGGTATGCGTCCACCTGTGCTCAGTCACCTGGCTGTGCTGGACCTAGAGTCCACAGCCCTGCTCCTAAGGGAATCCACCCCAGCGTCTAGGACAGCTGGAGAGCCGAAGGTGAGACAGGCCACCTCAGAGAAGCAAGGTCCAGGTTGGTCACGTCCAGCTCCAAGGGGCCCCTAGTGCTGTGGCTCTATGCCTAGCCTCCCATGTGTCACAGTGGGGTGGGGTCTGTGGGCCATTCATCACCGGGCAGCCCCAGCCTGATGGAGTGTAGGCCAAGGGCGAGGTGCTCTGACAGGGCATGAAGGACGTCCTCGTGGGAGCCGTGGCCCCAAGATCTCCTCTCGTGAATTAGTGCCGGGTCTCGCCAGCGCAGCACTGCCCCGCTGATGGATGGGACAGGCCAGCAAAGCCCGGGGTGCAGAGAACCACTCATCTTCATAGAGGAATTAAAAGGGATTCTGCTTAGGGGATAAATCTTGGTCACAGTCTGGGCGCCTGGCTTTTGTTTCTCCTTGAACTCCCGGGAGGGAGCCCTGCCCCCACCCGTGGTCTCACTTGCAGGGGTCGGGGCTGGAGGGGGTCGAGTGTCCCTCTGTCTGTCTGCCACAGTCCTCTGATTTTCCAGGTGGTAAACTGAGGCTCTGAGAAGTGTCCTGACCAGGGCCACAAATCTAATCATCGGTGATGACAAGACTAGAGCCCATCTCCTGACTCCAAACTCCTTGCAGTGGGCAGTCGGGTTGTGGTCTGTTCGGTGGCCCTGGGACACCCCGGTCCATGAGCATCTCTCCTTCGATGACCTGTCGCCCTGGGAGGCCACCCCCAGAATCCTTTGGGTTAGAACAAGAGCAGACTCCTCTTCCTGCCTGGCAGCCCTGCTTCCAGGCTCTGAGCAGGGTCCCAGGAAGGAAGTGGGAGCTCAGGAGCCTTGGGGGGCCTGAAGGGAGGGGAGGGGTGAGCTCGGGGCTGGGCTCCAGGGCCTGATGGTGAGAGTCCGCCGTGCTGAAACCTCTAGGTGGCGTTTCGGGGGATTCCAAGGAGCTCTGGTCCTTTATGTCTCAGCACAGAAAGAATTCAGCGAGAGGAAAAGTGATAGATAAGAAGTGATCTATTAGCATAGGACGCTTGTGAGGCTTACAAGTTGGCAGGTGAGAGGGTGCCACCCTGAGAACATAGTGGGGTACAGTTTTATAATCAAAGGAAAAGTGGGAAGGGGAAAAGGCCACGTTCTTCCTCATTCTTGAGCAGATGTCATGCTTCCATCATCAGCTCCTCCTTCAGGCTGGGCAGGGGAGCTTCCTTGTCCCTACATGGGGAAGCTAGGACTGTCTTGACACTATGGAAAAATTATGTCAGGTCTCAGTACAATGAGGGTCTTTCACTCTGAAATGTTAGCTTTCCATAAATTATTGTTTTTTATGTGTGCTGAGAGCATGTCTAGGGCTCATTAACTTACTGAGCCCACTGGGCAAGATGTGGGTCTCATGCCACCATTGTTTTATTGTTTGGGGACATGTCTCATGCTTCTGCTGCATGGGTTTTGCTGCTAAGCAGGCCTGCTTGGTTTTGTGGTTAAATAAACCTGTTTTCTTGAGTGACCATTAACTTACGTGGGTCTCCCATACATTTTTTTTTACTTACAATCCCTTAGTGGGATTAACTATTCAGTCACCTACTTTGTCTCTTTACTCTGTCCCTATCAGTGTCACCCCAGCACCTGGGACAGACAGGGGAGCCTGCACCATACACTTGTTGCGTGAATGCTGGGACCCCTGATCCCAGCCCGGCTCGGCGTCAAATACCTCTGCTGGACGAGGGGCCTCAGGCCATGACTGTCACCAGCCTGGCTCACGCTGTGGAGAGCGTCCTACGGGGCAGGCCCTGTACAGGGCCCTTAAATGCAGTCATCATTCCCAGTGGGGAAACAGGACAGAACTGTTGGGCGGGGCTATCACCTTAGGCTTGGTACCAAGTGTAGGGGCAGGGGGTGGCCCGAAAGGCCAAAGACCACCTCAGACTTGTGGGACAAACCATGTGTACTGGATGGGACCCCTCCCTCCTTGCCAGCTGCTGGGGACCCCCAGCATCCTTTGCTCCCCCAGCCTCCGCCCGGCTAGGCTGGGAACGCCTGGGCAGTGCGAGGAGGGCTTAACGTTTCCTTCTCAGGCTGGCCTGATATGGAAGGACCTGGGCCTTCAGTCCTGTAGACAGGCACCGAAAGCCTGCCCTGGGAGCGTTCTTCTCATGGGGAGAGTTATATTCAGATGGCAGCATTGCAGGAGATGGAACTGCCCCCAACTGTGGTGTCTGATCAGGGTGCCCACTCAGGGTGCCCACTGGCCCCCACTGAGGGCTGCTCTCTCCAGGGCGCTGGGGGTTCACACATCTCAGAAGAGCAGCGAGAGTTTCCCAAGTGCAGCTTCCTAATCTCCTGGGATGTCCCCGGGGGGATGTGGCCCTCTCCTTAGCATCTCTCTTTCTGCTTCTTGCCCTTCACGCTCTCAGGATGGGGCCTCGGAGGCCCTGGAGGCAGAGGGGGGGCAGGGCTCCACCACCTCGCCTTGCCCTCCTGTTCTCTCTCTGTCCTCCAGTCCCTCTCAAGAGGTGGTGACAGATTTCCCAGAGGGGTCAAATGCAAAAGCACCCCCCACACCCACCCACCACAAAGACTCCGGTGGCTGAGTCTCTGGGAGGCTGGTCCACATGCCAGGTTGCCATGGAGAGTGGATTCCTCACCTGTGTTAGAATTTGGTAGGTCATTCGTGCAGCTGCCGTGACATACCTTGCAGCGAGACGGCCTTCATTCTGCCAGCAAGTTCCGGGTCTGCTCGGGTTGGCCACAGAGGGTACCAGGCAGGGACCAGCCCTCTTTAGTAGGAATTTGTGTCCTGGGCCAGCTTCCAGGCAAGGGGACTCGGTATTTACAATGCACATGCTGTCTTTGTGGGGAAGAAACTTCGTCATTACCATTTCAATTAAAATTGTTCTTTGAAGCGGCAGGTCCGAGGCGCAGCTGCTGAATCCCACGTCCTGATGCAAGCCTGGGCTGGGAGGGTCCATCTGTCCGGTGGCCTGGGAGGAAGGAGAGGCCCACCAGAGAGCCGGTTTCTCGGGGCAGTGATGTCAGTTACAATCGGCAAAGCGCTGAGACTCGGGACGCAGGCTTCAAATGACATCAGTTGTCACTTTCAGACTGTGTCCAGAGGATGGAGGAGAAAGAGGCAGAACCAGGAAAGAGGCAGAACTGGCCATTCGGCATTTGCTGTGTGTTTATTGGGCACCTACTGTGTGCCAGGCTTTGAACGTGGAGCTTGCAGTCTAGTTAGCTCTGTCCTGGTTTGCTTCCCTCCCCTCACCAGGACCCCTTGCATTGCTGGAAGTTGGTCTTCAGGTGACACCCTACCTGCCTACCTACCCTCCCAAGGGAGCCCAGCCACTTCCTCTGCTGAGCACAGCACCAGGTTCTGCCAGCTCCTGCTCCCTGGCATCTACGGGGAGGGTCCAGGTGCCCTCTGTCTTGCCCTGTTGGGGTGCAGAGAGCCCACGCTTGGCTCAATGTGCCTTGCGGGGAAACAGATTTTGGGGGGAGGAAGTGCAGCTGGGGCTGGGCTCTGGGGTCAGACAGCCCCGGGTTCAGCCCCAGCCCCACTTCTCTGCAGTTGTAACCTTGAGCAGGACAGTCAGCCCTCTAACCTTACTCTTTCCGTCTGTGAAATGGGGCAACAACAGCGCCTACTTCCTGGTTGCTCTGGGGATTTAGCACCCTGGTACCGAGACCCACCCTCGAGGGAAATTTGGCTGTGGAAACAGCACTTCTAGCTTTGCCCTGAGCTCCCCGCTCCTGCACTGGGCAGTGTGGGCAGGGCCAGGCCGGCTCCCGACGGATGGCAGAGGTTTGGTTACTGCATCCAGATTGTCTGGAGGGGAGTTAATTCTCTCCCTCACTCAGACCACCATAGACCCAGCCGGGGAACCAGCTCAGGACAGGTGGTGACACAGAAATAAAAATAATGAATATCAGAGAGCCCAACCCATGATGGCTTGACAACCTGGGATTCATTTTTTCCTAAAGAAAGTCTCTATATGTCAATCCCAATCTCCCAATTTATCTCTCCCCGCCTTTACCCCCGGTATAGCCATAAGTTTGTTTTCTACATCCATAATTCTATTTCTGATATGGCATGTATATGTATTGATATAACGGATTAACTTTGCTGTACACCAGAAACTAACACAACATTGTAAAGCAACTCTACTCCAATAAAAATTAAAAAAAAAAAAAGAGAAGTCTGGAGGTTAATGATGGCTGGAGTCAGTTCTGGTGCCCAGGATCTGTCTGGCTTTCTTAGAATGCTCTTCACCTCCCATCTGCCCCCATGCTTGTCACCTCATGGTCCCAAAAGAGCTGGCACAGCTCCAGGCAATGCATTGGTGTCCACGGCAGAAAAATGGCAAAGGAATAGAACCAGTGAGCGCCCCTTTCATGTCTGACCCTATAGCAGGGAGGGAAGACCCCCCCCACCCCAGAAACTTGGGACCATGCATTCACTCACTGTTTCTCTGTTACGAACAGGTCACCTGGCTACCCCTAGCTAAAGGGAGGCTGGGGAGGTGAGCGCCTGGCTTTTTCACCTTCTAAGTGAGAGGTGGGCAGGCAGGAGTGGTTTGGGGACAGCTGCAGGCTGGCCGATTCACCACAGATCCTCCTGTCTGTGATCTGATTTCTCCTACTGCTGGGTAATTAGGCGGCTTCCAATCTTCTATTGTAAGTAACATTTTAATGAGCCATATTTGTAATATTTTCTTAAGTTTATGATAATTCCCTTACGATAAATTCATTTAAGTGGAATTATTAGGTCAACAGCACATGCTCCTTGCAGCTCCTAATATATTTGAATGGAACTGACCTCATTCAGTTAATAGCAACTCAGTCCGTCCAGCTTTTTGGGCCATTGCCCGGGATTCTCTGTGCCCCTCTCCTTCACATGAGGCACTCAGTCTGCCAGCTTCCGGACTGTGACCCCATCGCCCTTCTCACCACCTCCGGGGTGGTGTCCCCAGTGGCTGGAGCCTCCCGGGTCTCCCTGCTTCTAAGATCTGGTTTCAGCGCCTGGAATTTTATGATGCTGTAACACACCTCCTCCACAGGGGACCTCCAGGGCCTCATTTTGTGCCAAGTAAAGGCCAAAGTCGTAACAGGGATTTACAAGGCCGTGTGCGATCGGACCTCCATTATCCCCTGATCTGGTGTCTTACCTCCTCCTACCCCCACCCCACCTCCCTCACGCTGTTCCCTCTGCTGGAACTTTCTCCTGGAATCTGCATGGCTCATTCCCCTGTCATCCAGTTTTTGCTCCAGTGTCACCCTCTAACTGTCCCCCCTTTGGAACGCACAGTCCCCGAGGGCGGGCGCGTCCACCCAGCTTGGCACCCGGTAGCACAACCCACAGCGGCTTGTGAGGTGTCCCAGATAGGTCATTCAAATTTTTATATCTTCATTTCTTCTTTATAAGTGGGAGCTATTCCTTCATTTTTCTCTTTGCACCTCGTAAGCTGATTTGTTTGAAAACCTTTGCAGATGGCCGCATAAAGTTAATTTGATCTACTGTGGACTTGTCTTATTGTTGGATGTTGGATTTTGTTTGTTTGTTGGCTTTTTAGCATTCGATTTCTACGTGTGTTGAGATTTTGATCTTCAGGTCTGTTCTGAGTCAGAGGTCTTCGGTTTTCTCTGGCTCCTGCCACTCCAAGCCCCCTGCCCTGTCTCCTGGGCATCTGGTTAGCCCCACGGGGCAGGGGCTTTGGGCTCAGCTCTCGGGACAGCATCCAGGGCTCCATCACCCAGTGTTTGGGGAGGTATTTCAGGTCCTCTGTTCCTGGAAGCTAGGCCGTACCCAGGCTTTCTGCATCCTTTGATTCACTGCTTGTTAATGCCATGGGGCAAAGCAGTAGCGTGGTTCCCGTGTCCTGTGTTCTGCAGGGAGCTTTGAGTCCCATACTTTCCAGGGCTGGACTTCCACCACTGCTGGTGCCTGGAGTCCACAGGCCCAGGGCTTGGTTTTGCCACATCTGCATTTTAGTTCCTTTTCTGGTCCATGGAGTTATTTATCTGCTGTTTGATCGTTTGTTTTAGCCTGGCTACATCTTTCTTACCTCCTCTTCTTACATGTTATCCATCTGTATTCAGAGCCGAGATTATTGAGAGGCAAGCTCAGTGCTTGATCCGTCTCGGAAGCTGACTGTCTCGGCAGCACGCATCCAGATATCCTCTCCTCCTAACTGAGAACACTGGGAGACCCTGCACAGACGTGGCCTGGACTGCACTCACCATTCACATTTGCAGAATCATTTGGGAAGCCCCACCTGGCCCAGCAGAGGGATGATGAGCTTTGGGCAGGGATGGACCTGGATTCAAATCCTGACTTGCCACCTTCTAGCTGAGAGACCTTGGAACACATCATTTTACCTCTTCTGACCCTCGGCTTAGCCGTCGTCCATGGGGGCACAGCTCCAGGTTGTTATGAGGGTCAGCTCTGACAGGGCTCTTTTTGGGGTGGCTGGCTTGTTATAGGGGCTCTGGCAGCCAGGCTGCTGTTACCGGTGGCCTTGAACTTCACCGGAGTGGGAGACGTGAGGGGTGGCAGGGTAACAGAAGGCTGAATCGTGTTGTGTCTTTCCATTAAAGGACACGTGTTAAGAGGGTTATACGTGGAGGAAATAAGTTCATAATGAAGAACCAGTGGCATAATGCCCCAGGGATTAACCTTGGCCTGGCGGATGTGCGTGAGTGTGGGGTGAGCGTGCAATGAGCAGAGCCCACACAAGGGCCCTAAATGGAGAGCCTGGAAGCAGGTAAGTACAGCTGACCAGCCTGCAGCCGAGCTTAGGAGGAAGCAGAGAAGCCAATCGATCTGGGTAATTTATGCATCTCTGTGTCCTTATGAATATAAACACCCGTGAATGTGGATTGTCCTTGATAATTGCTTGCAATGTCATCTTTTTAATGAAAATTAAGTGCTTCGGTAGCACTAAGTAGGAGCTTTGCTGGCACATTTAATTGCTGCGCCGGGAGTTGAAAACCTCCTTTAAAAGCAAGCAAAAACCTGGGAGAATTGGCTACGGCTCCATTTAAAACCATGGAACCCATTAACTTAAAAGAAGAAAATATTTTCTGAGTTACTGTCGCCTGGTTGTTCTTCCCTTTATTTTACCTCAAAGGGATGTGATGAATTAACTATTTGCACAATCTGTTTTCTAATCCAGACTTCCACGTGACATGTTATCTGGAGCCGGTTTGCTCTCCGAGTCTCCCTGGAAGGTGATTAGACCACATGCACGTGAGAGAAAATCAAAGCGCGGTGTTCAGACGTCTACCCATCTCGGCTTCCTTTTGATTGCAGACTGGACTGAGGTTTACCTTTATCCCACCACGTGCGCTAAATCCAGCAGGTGGAGGAATGCAGATGAGAAACAGCGGTGGGATGGGTACCTGGATCAGGGGAATAATTCGTCTGGACCAAGCATGCTCTGTGCACTTGAATGTATTATTAATTGCAAACGATTCTTATCTGTTTATTAAAACAGGTTTTCCTCAGCTCGACAAGGATAGAGCAGTTAGTTACAAGTCATCGTCCATTGAAAGCCTTCGGTATCCTAGAATATTGTCCTACAGTATTAAGCCTGAATTAATGAGATTTGACTGTATTCAAACTCAGAGATTTAAGTGGGTTTGTTTTTCTATTTTTCTTCCTTAAACCTCCAAAAATGAAGAGGCTTTGCCAAAATGGGCTCTTGAGAAGTAAATGAGAGAGGCAATGTTATTCACCTGGTAAACAATGTGTGTGGAGACTGTTCCGGGAAAAAAAGCACGCCACGTGACATCTGGGTGTAGCAGAGTACTATGGGCTGAGTTGTGTTTCTCCAAATCCATACGCTGAAATCCTAACTCCCAGGACCTCAGGATGTGACTGTATTTGGAGATGGGGTCTTTGAAGAGGTAATTATGGTAAAATGAGGTCATTGGGGTGAGGCCCTAATCCAACAGGACTGGAAAAGGAGGTAAGAAAAGACGAGGACAGGGACAGAGACGTGCACAAGAGGGACGACCAGGTGAGGACACAGGGAGAAGGTGGGCTCTACAAGACAAGGGGAGAGGCCTCAGGAGAAACCAAACCTCCAATACCTGAATGTTAGACTTCCAGCCTCCAGAACCAAGAGAGGTAAATCTCTGCTGTCTAAGGCCACCCCGCCCCTGCCCCACCTGTGGCGTTCTTGTGCAGCCTTAGCTGACTGGCCTGTGGAGGAAATCAGCACAGCAGCCTGGGGTCGGGGGCCCTGGGAGAGGAGTGACGGGGCCTAGAGATCCCCACATGCCTTGCTTGCAGTAGCTTTGTGGACACTTTCCAATCTGGAAACGAAACACAGTAAGTTGATTCATGTGACATTTATTGAATCAGGTCACCTTGAGAGGCGGTAGGTAGGGGGAAAGCGGTCACGGGTCAGAGGGGGCTTGCGGCGCGAAACTTTACAAATCTTACAAAAACAAGGATGTGCTGAGCGGGACTCCGACCGAGTCCAGTGGAAGACGCTCCCGGGGTCTTAACCCCATTTCCTCTGAAAATACGTTCTTGGGGGTTAATGTTAAAAATTAAAACCGAAGGAAAAAAATGACCTAATGTGAACATGGGTTAATCCTGGGTGGTGGACACTGGTGTTTGGAATCTGACTTCTCTGTGCTTTTCTGTATATCACCGTTAGCATTTTACTGTTGAAAATGTCAATAGGGTCACAGATGTAGAAAACAAACTTATGGTTACTGGGGGAGTGCGGGGGAGGGATAAACTGGGAGATTGGGATGGACATATACACATTACTATACATAAAATAGATAACTAATAGGGACCTACTGTATCGCACAGGGAGCTCTACTCAATACTCTGTAATGACCTATATGGGAAAAGAATCTGAAAAAAGTGGATTTATGTATATGTATAACTGATTCACTTTGCTGTACAGCAGAAATTAACGCAATATTGTAAATCGACTCTAATGAAAATTTTTAAAAAGTCAAGCATAAGCCCTGATGTACCATCATCCACTACAAAAGTCCTCAATGTGTACACAGCCAGTCCTGTTTTCTCTGTATCCCACCCACCCCTGTCTCCTCCCTGGGATCATTTTGAAAGGAATCCTAGACGTCGTGTCATTTCATCCCTCAATATGGAGTGTGTGTCTCTAAAGGGGATGACGTTTTCTTAAAGCTTAGCTGTGGAACCAGCACCCTAACCCAAACGTTTAATTCCGTAATTCCCTAGTCTCCAGAGACGTTTAGCCTGAGATGAGGGTAAGCTTCTCTCCCGGGAAACATATTGATTACTGATTATTCTCAAAGGGTGACCTCATCAAGGCCCCTTCCTGATCCCAGAGCCTGCCCGGGGAGCCTCTAGGGATGCACGGGCATCCGTGATGGACCAAAGGTGCATGGCGGGTGTCCATCATGAAACATGGTCTACTTTATCCCCAGCTTGGCTGCCAGCACGTATTTCAGAATCTTGTAAAATCTCGTCCCCCGATTGGATCATCTGAGCTGCCACTCACCCAGGCTGCATGTCTGAAACACCCAGGGAGCTTTAAAGACCCTGCCCTCCCAGGGCCCAGCACAAGAGCCTGCTGCTGGGGGTCTCTGGAGGGCCTGGCATCCGTCCCTCCAGATGAGCCTGGTGGGGTGGGCATCCAGGGAGAGCACACCACTTTCCTGGTTATCACCACCATGGCCCACAGCCCCAGGCATCAAAGGAATTTCATTTTTTAAAAAAAATTTTATTGGCGTATAGTTGATTGACGATGTTGTGTTAGTTTCAGACGTACAGCATAGTGATTCAGTTATACATATACATGTATTCATTCTTTTACAGATTCTTTTCCCATATAGGTTATCACATAGCACTGAGTAGAGTTCCCTGTGCTATACTGTAGGTCTTTGTTGGTTATCTATATATTTTATATATAGTAGTGTATTTACTTCTGTATCCACTCTCGTGTCTGTGTTGTGCGTGTAATCCAAATATGCGAGGAAACATGCTGTAATTTTCAAACATAATCTCACATAATCCATGTTTGTATAAAGAACATGGTCCAGGTCCTTTGAAGAAATGAAACACGTAACACTTCGTTATAAAACGACCACTACCATGTAAACAAACAACAATCAATCCACTGGAGATTACAAGTTCACTTTTGCAAAATAACATTTATACCAAAGACAGGACACGGGGAACATTTCTGGGACTCAGTGTGCGTGGAGCAGTAAGGTATCTGCGGGCTCCACTGTATTTAATCCCTGAGACAAACCCATCGGGCGGGAGCTCTCAGCCCCACTTCACAGGTGGAGATACCAAGGCCTGGAGGGGTTGCTGAACTCACTCGGCTGGTAAATGGTAGCGTGAAGAAAGGCCTCAGCTGTGAGGAGGTGTCGGCTTGCAGGGAATCATCGTTTGCGTGTGTGAAGGTGCATCTTCTCAGCCTTTCACTGTCTGCACACACGCCCCGTCCCACGAAGTCGGTGGAGGTGGGCTCCTGTCTGGTCCAGGGACTTGTCAGAGGTCGGGGTGGGTATTAATGCACTGGGACAGGGTAGAGATTTCCTAACCGAGACATCGAGAAATTGGGAGCAGGAAAGTAAATTCCGAGTTTGTAGGAAGGCCTGGTCTTGATTCTGAGAAGGGCATCTATGGATATGAAGACGCAGAGGCCAGAGGCTGGGATCTGAGCACACTTGGGAGGCAATGACCAGTGACCAGGCTAAACATGGACAACTTCACAGGATCCTGGGCCTATGAACATGGGCCAGTGCTCAGGGCTGCTCTTTGGGGGCTGGGGGCTGGCATGAGATGCCTGACGGGGCCAGAGTGGAAACCTGAGGATGCAGAGCATGGCTGGACCTGCCTCTGGACCATCAAAGGGAGAGAGCAGAACTGTCTTAGAGGAAGACCCTGCTGACACCTTCTCTTCAGAGACATCCAATAGGTCAGCCCACGCTTAGAGGGACTGGGGAGATTGGGGAGGGGGCTGTGAGCAGGTGGGTCTTAGTTCCCATACAGTAGAGGTCGTGGGCGGCTTGAGGCAGGGGCGATAAGATTCAGTGATGTTCTGGGATATCCATGCATGATTGGGGCCTGGGGACAAGAAAGAAACCTGGGAGGCCTTCCTGGAGGCTGAGGTACTGATTGGGCAGGTGAACGTGGGGCTGCAAAGGGAGAGTGCTGTGGTGCTGAGGGGAAGGGGACAGCTCAGAGGGACTGCTGGTTTGCCCCCTCTAAACTGAAAGCAAACAGCAGTAATGAAAAATCTGTGAGTTTCCCTGTGCTGCTGTAATAAACCACCATGAACTTAGAGGCTTCACAGCACACATTTACTATCTCATCATCGAGGTCAAATATCCAGGTGGGTTTGGCGGGTGCCTCTACCCCGGGTCTCAGGGGCTGGAATCAAGCTGCTGGCCGGCCTGGACTCTGGGGGGAATCCACTTCCTTGTTCACTCAGGGTATTGGTAGAATCCACTTCCTTATGGTTGTAGGACTGAGGTCTCTGTTTCCCAGCCGGTTGTTGGATGGGACTGTTCTCAGATTCTAGGGGCTGCCTGCACTCCCCTGGCTTGTCCCCCTTCTCCATTTTTGGAGCAGAAACAGCAAGATGCACCCTTGTTATTCTTTGCTCCTAAGGCCTGCTTCTTCCTTTCCTCTCCTGCTGCAGCCAGAGAAGTTTCTCTGCTTTATACCATTGTGATTCGATTGATCCCATCCAGGTAACCCTGCTGTAAAGCCTTCATCACATCTGCCAAGTCCCTTTGCTATGTCTTGTATCATATTCACAGGCCCGGAGGATGGGAACATCTCTGGGGGGACATTTCTCTGGCTACCACGGGTTTAGAGCATAAGCGAGGCAGCATTTGTTCATTCATTGTGTGAACATTTCTTGAGCACCTACTATGTGCTGGAAAGGACATAGTAAAGGACACTGAAAAGGACAGCCTGTCTTGTCTCACCCAGCCCAGCACCGAGGTTGTGGGGGAGGGGATGGAGAAGTCCTTTGCAGGTGGGCACGCGGCCGAAGCGTCCAGGGTGTCGCTAAGCTGGCACCTGCAAGAAGCAGGAAGGGACCAGTGACGGAGGTGAGGATTGAATCGCCACGTGGCTCAGCTGAACAGTGGAATGTTCTGGACCTGCTTTGCTGCCCAGGGGAGTTTTCACGGACACCGCATGCCTTCAGCCACTTCTGCCTGACATCAGAATCAGAAGAAGCTTTACAAATTCTTCAAATGCTCAATGTTTTCAAAAGAAATCTCCTTTCAGAGATATAAAGCAGATTTTTAAAAAAAGTATCTTTGGGGCTTCCCTGGTGGCGCAGTGGTTGAGAGTCCGCCTGCCGATGCAGGGGACACGGGTTCGTGCCCCGGTCTGGGAAGATCCCACATGCCGCGGAGCGGCTGGGCCCGTGAGCCATGGCCGCTGAGCCTGCGCGTCCGGAGCCTGTGCTCCGCAACGGGAGAGGCTGCAACAGTGAGAGGCCCGTGTACCGCAAAAAAAAAAAAAAAAAGTATCTTTGGTTCAAGCTGGGGTCACAGAGAAGGTGGGGAGTGGAAGAGGGAAGATAGACCCTGCTCCCCTGCCCAGAGCCCATGCACGGGGTTCCTCGGCAGACTGCCCACCCCTCAGAACTCAGCTTGAAAACTAAGGGAAACTGAGGCCGGAGAAGAGCACCTTCTTGAGCTCATTCAGCCAATAGCAGTCAGGACACCTAGTCAGTGCTTTTCACCACATGGTGGGTACTGATGGCTCCAAGTTGTGACTTTTAAGCCGGGGTGGCGTTGGAAGCCCAATATATCTTGGATAGCCGGCTCCCAGGCATGTAGAAATTCCGTCTATCATGAGACACCCCTGCCCCACTGCCGATTTTAATTCTGTTCCCCTCCTGCCTCTATTCCAAGATGTGCAGACCAGTAAGCCCCTTGCAGAGGATCTCAAAGCTCTTTCCCTACGACCCTTGCTCAGCTCACAGGGACCACCTCTCTCTCTCACACACAGAGCCACCACCTCGCTTGCCTGGGCTGCATGTGAAGGAGAGTGATGTCAGGTTGGTGCCCGACAGGAGAGCGTGGCCTCGCGCTGAGATGCTGATGCAGCCTCGCTCTTCGGAATGTGTTTTTGTTTGAAGCTGGGTAGACTCACTCCATTAATATCTCTTCTGTGGCCCATCGGCTCAGCTTCTCCTGCCTCTCAGCTCTCCTTGTTTGCCTGAGAGACTCAGTTACTTCCCGGACTCCACACCAGCAGATTTATGGGGTCTTGCTGGCTGCCTGAGGCACAGAGGAGCAGCTCTGCCCGGAAAACAGCCCCGGACATCAGCCAGCCAGACAGAAGGGCCCTGGGGGCACAGCCTGCTGTCTCCTGGACCCTCTCCGCATCCCCTCTGCATCTGGGGTGCTTCACAGGGGCTCTTGGCTCCTGGCACCACGCTGGCCTGGGGAACTGTTCTCTGGACATTTCTTTGGGAGCCAGAATGACCAACCTTTGCTGGTGGGTTTGCTCTATTTTCCAGGAGTTCAAGTTAAACATCACCATTAGCTGTGGTCACTGGACAATGTCTCTGGTCAGCCCTGCACCATGGCACTTTCATCCCCCAAAATGCGCCAGCAGAGAGGGTCAGTGAAGCCACAGCAGTCATTAATACTGTAGCTTAAATTAGGTCCTGCTACCCTTTCCACAAGCAATTCTGTAGGATCAGAGAACCCCCATCCAAGTTCCAGCTGGAGGGAGGTAAAGGTGGGGCATGGGGAAGGTACGAATGGGGGTTTCAGGAAGCCAAAGGGCAGTGGTATGGCCCCAAGGTTAGGAGGGGGGCCTATGGGGTCAGGCTGCCAGCCCAAGTCCCCGCCCTCCCGGCCTTAGCCGTGTGAAGTGACGTACCTTCTCCCGCCTCCCTCTGCTCATCTTCCGAGTGGGGTGATGCCAGCACCCACCTCACAGGCTCCGTCTGAGGGTTCTATGGAGAAGAAAGCCTGCAATGTTGCAAGCACGAGTAAATGTTAGCTATAATGATTATTGACATTTTAACCCAAGGTTTATCAAACATCGGTAAATGCATGGATCTGTTTGGAGGGAACGGTTTCTCTTGAACCCTGGAGAATTTCTCTGAAACGCTTAAAGGTCAGCTCAAGTCATAATGATTAAGAAAAGGCAGAATTTAGGAAAATGATTCTCCCTGGTAAAAGTTTTGCCTTTCGATCTGGGAGGGTATATTTTAGACTCACTGAAATAAAAATGCAACACTTAAGCGTTCTCAAGGACCTTGCAGACCCTGCAGGATTTGTCCATGGCTGGGTTTGAAGAGCCGCCTGAAGCTGGGGGGGAAGGAGGCCCGGCGGGGGGTGGGGGGGGGGGCTGCCTGGCAGCGCAGACAAGCGCGACAGGGGGCTGAGCACCAAAGTCTGATTTTGGGCGCTGGGGTTCCCCGCTGGTGCCCTGACTTGGTTCATGGGGCGCACTCTGCTCCGCGAGCTCTCGGGGCGCGCAAGGGCTCCTCCTTTCCATTCCCCCAAAGCGGCCGCAAAGCAGCCGGGCCTCTTGGCGGTGGTGCTGCCACCTGGTGGTCGCCCCTGCGCACTGCAGGCTCCCCTCGCCGCGCCGGGAGGACCAGCGGGGCTATGGGACTCGCACGCGGACCTCCACCCGGCAGGAGCCTGGCCCGGCGGGGCGCTTTCAAGGACACTTATCACCGCAGGTCGGGAATGAGTCCCTTTCCGTGAGTGCCTGCGCCGCCAGCGAGCTGGGGGTCCAGCGGGGTCTTTCCGCCCTGGGAGCCCAGGCTGGCACGCACCCTTCCTCCTCCATCCGCCTCTTCCGGGACGCCCACCTCGCGAGGGTCTTCTGCCGGCAGATCCCCCAAGCTTCGGGTCCCCCTAGGGGTCAGTCTCTGATGCCCGGGCGGGAGCAGGGGCCCGCGAGTTGCACGCTGGACCCTGATCCCCTCGCAAAGCCTCTCCCCTCCGTCCTTCTCCCCTCCGTCCTTCTTCAGAAGCAAAATGGGGGCAGGTTCTGAATCTTGGCTGCACGCTGGTGCCTGCTGACGCGATCAGCGCGAATCAACCGCAGAGCTAACTTTTGTTGAGAACTCGCGGTGGCCCCTGCTTTACACGCTCATCTTTATTTCCCTGCAGATCTGGGAGGGGAGGCTGCACAGGCCTTACACGTGAGGCAGGCGCTGAGCCGTGCAGTCAAGGCTGGTGGGCGCCTGGGCTTGGTGCCCCGCAGCCCTGACTGGTCAGGCCCGAGCTGGGGGAGAGCCCAAGGGCTTAGGATGATGGGGCCCAGGAAACTCTAGGTAGTGCTGGAATCCAGGGAGGACCCCACCCCTGGAGTTTCTGACTTGTGGTTTGGGGTGGGTGGGAGCTTGAGAGTTTGCACTCATAGCAAGTGCCCTTGTGGCTGCTGCCCCCAGGATTCCAATTTGAGAACCACAGATAAGGCGAGTGGTTCTCACCTGTGGCCGCAGTTGTGAAAATGCAGATGCCTGGGTCCCCCATGAGAGACACCCTGTTATCAGGTAGGGTTGAGGTCAGGCACTGCAGAGTTTAAAGGCCCCTCAGTATATTCTAATGTACAACCAAGATTGAGAACTATGGCTGTGGCTCACCCTTTCCATTTGGGGGAAACTGAGGCCCCCAAGAGGGGAGGAGATTTACCCCTGGGTCGTAGGGTGAGTCGGTCCTTCTGGGGCAGGGTCTTCAGCTGGTGCTCCTGTACCTGGTGTGGTTTCCTGCGGATGAACCTCTGTGCCCGGCCACACCGCAGCCCTAAGTGGGCGGGGAGCTGGGCTCAGGGGTGGAAGGTGGCTGGAGAGGGCAGCTTCACGACGCCAAGTGAGTGTCCTGCTGTGTCCTCCAACTCTGCCGCACTCAAATCCAGCCCAGGAACATACACAAGGCAGAGCTCCAGACCACATTCCCAGTTAGAAAGCAGGTGGGAAATCAGAGCCGTCTGGAGAGTGGGGCGGGCAGGCAGCATGTTGGAGGCAGGCAGCGGCTGAGCTGCAGAGCAAGATGGAAGATGGCCAGGGGCTGGCAGCGCTGGTGGGGACGAAGGAGGGAAGGAATCGGGCTGGAGTCAGCCCACGCCGCATCCGGGGAAGACCACTGTCTTGTCTCAGGTTGACCCTGACCTCCTCTACCACCTTGGCCAAGTTCCCTTGTAAGAGCCTCATTTTCCCCTTTGTTACCATGATGGCACTGGACCCCACGAACTCCGACATGGAGTGAGTGAATGTGCTACCTCGATGTCGGGCATTACTATTATCCTGACACACTCTCCCACCGGAGCTGGGTAGGAGGTGGGGTTCCCCACATCCCACATCAACTCTACAGGGTTCCAGGGGCAGTTCTGCCTGACCACAGAGCCACACCTTCCACCTGCTCTGAGCCAATAAGCCACTTCCTTGGGTGGCACACTTGAATGTTCTCCGTGGAAATGTGGTGTTGGCAAAGCACGGCTATAAATTCTTTAGTGAGCTATCTCCCCATTAGTTAAAAAGAGGAAGGGCTTGTAAAAGGAATGAGATAAATGGCTCCATGCCAGAATATTCCTCTCAGCATAAGTGTAAATATTATAAATAAGCCCCTCGTGTGATCCACCTGTCAACTGCGGTTAATTAACTGAGTGCCCACACTCCCAGGGGGCACTCGTGCAGCCCCTCCCTGCCCGCTTTCTCCACCCTAACTCTGGGCTTGCGAAGGAACCTGGCAGCCTTTTCGTTGACCTTGACTTTGGAAGCAGCGAGTCTAAGTGAGATTATCCTAAGGAAGCAGGACAGGTGACTTAATGAGGGTTTTTCCCCCGCCACAGTGCATCTCTGGGAAGGGTGCTAAGCAAAGAATGCCATCACTGTTCTCCCTGCCCCTTAAAAGAGGAAGTCGGGGGCGCCGTGCTTGTCAGGAGAAAAGTCAGATTCTTTTCTGGAGGTGGGGAGTGAATAATGAATGAGCTGGCTGCTGATGACACAAGGATTCTATGGGCACCTGTGCCAGCCAGGTCTCTCCTCTGCTGTCTCTCCCTTGGTCCTGGCTGTGGGGATTTAGGGTGAGCCTGGCTTTCTTAGTGATGTCATGGGATAAGCCGGCATCATAAAGAAGGGGAAGGAGGCAGCTCTCCTCTGGACTGGACCAGACTCTCAGGATGACGGTGATTGCTTACATCGCAGCCGTGCATGTCCCTTCCCCATCTGTGCTCTTGGGAAGGGGGAGAGGTCTCTCTTGTGAAGGGTTTCTCCCTCCGCCTCATCTTCGCATCGGCCCCAGTTCAGCCATTCCCCTGGCCTTGCAGTTCCTCTGAGCGCCCTCTCTGCCACCCCCAGCTGGAAGGTGCAGCACCTGGCCAGGTCCCCAGGGAGGGGAGGATGTCGCCGGCTGGTCGGTCCTGCTCTCACTTGGCCAGTCGTTGCCCAGTTTCACTGGCCAGGCCCCTTCGTCCTTGTCCCCACGGTGGGAGCAGGCACAGGGCTGCAGGCTCTATGATGCCTTGCTGACGAGTGTAGGGTGAGGGTCGGGCTCCAACCTGCTGGGTGGCTGGCAGGTGGCAAGTGTGCCCCCAGCCTTGGACTTCAGCTGTGGAGGATGCACCAGCCATTGTGACCTGGTGGTCACGTGATGCGCTCGCGTCCAGCCTCTCCTGTGGCTCTCCGGAGAGAGAAGTCCTCACTAACACGGTGTGTGTGTGTGTGTGTGTGTGTGTGTGTGTGTGTGTGTGTGAGCACTCTAGTGTCCTTGGCCTAAGTCACAATGGGTCATTACCGTTCCTTGGCAAGGAGGACAGGGGACTGGAATCAGAACCCAGCAGAACAGGACATGGATACTACCATGGGTCCCACGTGTTGGAAAGGAGGCTAGTCCTCAACAAGTACCCCAGCTGACCCCGTGTCGAGATCCTAAACGAGCACAGCTTAGTGGTGCTGCCCTGATGACAGTGGTGGGTGTCCCACGGGGGAGAGGAAGGTCAAGGGCTCAGCTCCCAGAGGGCAGACTCAGGGACCGCTGACCAGAGCCATGGCCTGGAGCTGAGCATGGAGCCAACACCCCTGAGGGGGAGGGGTGCTGCTGCATCTGCTCTGTCGTTTCTGTGACTTCCTTCTGGGCTGGATGAGGTCCTGGACCCCGAGGAGCCAATCACCGATGGACGGAGATCAGGCAGGTGACCCCGCTTCCCTGGAATACACTACAAAAGAGGCAACATTTCTGTTTGGGGGACACCTCTTTGAATACGGATGCAAAAACACATGCTTGGCAACGTCAGAGAAGGCTATTTCCTGCAAACGTTGAGTTGGAGGTGGAGAAAACAGCACACTCAAAGTAATTCATGCAACAGGTTTGTGTGGGAAGGGTGCCCGTGGAACGAAGGATAATAATGTTGGGGTCGCAGACATCCATAGCTCTGGCTGTGTGACAGGTGCCACGGCAAATCCATCTGTACTTTCTCCTCCAACTATGAATGGCCTAAAGAGGGAGGTGTCATCACCCTCGTTTACTAGATCAGAAAACAGAGTCTCAGAGGGGACAGGCATCTGGGCAGGGGTCCTAGAGCTGGGAAGAGGCCAAGGTGGGATGCGGCGTGACTGCAGCACGCCAGTTCCTATCATCAGGTGGAACCAGGGAGTGAGCTGTTACATTCCCTTAGAAGTCTTTCCTGCTAGATCATCAAGTGACTATTAGAATTCAGCATGACTCCCAAAGATTCAATTTGGTGCATTTAATCCTATTGCATCTGTTACCGGTGTCCTATCACATTCCAAAGTGTACACTACAAAATGCAAATAATTGGGTTAACATTGTGTCCTCTGAGACAATAATAAATTAGTGCTCATTTAATAACCGACCTTAAAAGTGGAAACAGCTATGCTAATATATGATAGAATATCTCAGTCTGTATATACACAACACTCTGGAAAATACATTAAAAATTAATTATAGTAAAATCGATATGATTAGAAGCAAAAGTCCTTTGTGCAAAGGCAGTAAATGTGCTTAAGATCTTAGAGGAAAGAGAAAAAGTAACGCCGTGTGGTGAAAGAGCTGGGGAATGCGTATGGGAAACTTTTAATAAATGTTCTCTCCTCAGGCACTTTAGATGACAGATACTGAGGAGATGATTGTCTCTGACGCAGTGACATGAAACGATCTCTGTCATTCTTCCTTCTGCTGTTGGAGCTTTGTGGCTTGGTCTGCTGATGCCCAGCACTCTTGGAGGCCACCTTTCAGGAGTCCCCAGGTGCTGCCTTGGTCCTCTGACCACCCTGCATTAGTCAGGACGGATCGGGTTGTGGTGCGGTAACAAATAGCCCCCACTCAGGACTACCTGCAGCACTGTCTGTTTCTCCCTCACGTGGAGGACACTGCAGGGCTGAGAACTCTCCAGAATAACCATTTCTTCATGGCATAGCTCAGACTGCACCTCCCTGTCAAGGGCACTTCCTGAATCTCTGTGGCCAGAGAAGAAAGTTCTGGGTGGTCTTGCACCAGCAGTTTTAGGCCTCTGCCTGGAAGCCAAAGAAAGTCACTCACCATTCATTACATCACAGGGTGGGTGAGTACCGTTCCCACGTCCCTGGAAGGAGGAGGAGTGGGAGAATTAGGGGGTCACATGCTGCCTTGGGGGCCCCCAGGGCCCCAGGGGAGAGGTCTCCACTGAGTGGAGGGTTTTGGGGCCTCTGAGTGAACACACTCTTCTGGCTGCCCAAGTTCGGGAGATGCTGGGAAATATAATGAAGGTGCCACCTTCCTGCACAGAGAAACCAGGTGGGGATGTGGTTTGGGTGTGCTGGCCAGGTGTGCCGGCCAGGTGTGGTGGCTTGTCCCACCCCCAGACCTGGCCAGACCTGCCCCCACCCCCACTGCCTGGCCTGGGCAGCCTCCCACAGTCTTCTTCAGGTAGAGAGTGACCACCCTGGGCCAGCCTGTCCCCAAGAGGAAGAAGCTGGAGATGGACCAAGCACACCTGGTTACTCCGGTTTTCAACTAAGGTCTTATTATTCTTCGGTGTGGTGAGGCCAGCAGGTCAGGAGATGATTGCCATTGAAAAGGTAGTTTGTTATTCACAGTTACCAAGGGGAGGGGGCAAACCACACCACACAGGGCCACACGGGGAAACACCAGGGTCAGCAAAGAGGGGAAAACATGGGCAAAAGCCTGTACTGTGTTTTCTGCAGGAAAGAATGGATGAAGCAGAGTCAGTCGCAGGGCTGGGTAGTCTGAATAATTCCAGCAGGCTCTGGGGCATCAGGGTTGTCCCTGGTTGCTTGGGTGATTAGGGCAGGGGTATGGTGATAGTGGCTGAACTGTGAGAGCCCACTAGAGGAGGGGTTGGGGGCAGCTCTGCAGTGGTTGGTTTGCACAAGAAAAGTGTGCTCGCAGGTTGTCTTCTACAATCTCTAGGAACTGGCTGGCCCTGTGAGGGGTGGTGTCTCCAGGGTCGGTGAGGCCCCAGATGTCAAAGCATCGGAAAAATGAAGGCATAATGAAAATGAAGGCATAATGAACACGGCTCCTCAATACTTACCAGAGCAGGTCCAGGGCTGAGAGAGGCCATGGTGTGCATTGGAGAGCAGGGGGCGCAGGTGGTCCTCTCCATCACGTCGGTTTGTAGGAAGATGAGAGTAGTCCTCACAGACGGTCATGTTTCTTTCCTTAAATGTAGAGGGCTTCCCTGGTGGCGCAGTGGTTGGGAGTCCGCCTGCCGAGGCAGGGGACACTGGTTCGTGCCCCGGTCATCCATGTGGTGTTCCATGTGGCAGAGCTGGGGTTTGAACCCTCTTTATTTGCTGCTATTAGGAGGAATTGCCTCCAAATCCGAGTTTGTTGGCTGACCCCTTACATAACCTGCATGGTAACCCAGCGAGGAAGGCTGTTATTCCCATTTCACAGATGAGTAAGCTCAGGAAGCATCTGGCCTCTCTGGTCTCTGGTCTCTCCTGAAGTCTCTGTCATCCTGGGGACTTTACTGCAGCATTTTTATCCTGGCCCCGTTGGGGAGGATGCTGCAGTGGGTGGAGCTCTAGTCCCAGGGACAAACATTCCCCAGACACTGGGCAGAGAAGAGGGAGCCTCTTCCCTGGGATGGACTCCAGGTCTGACCGCCAGCGCTGTCCGGGCTGAGCGTCCAAGCTTGTGGCCCTGTGTGTCTTCTGATGTCACTTGGTCATTTTTCCTTTTGTTCATTCCATGCACGTCCCAGCTGGGGCTTGCCACATCTCTGAGATGCCCCCACATGGCCAGGTGTGCTGCCGGTGGCCACCTGCACAGCCCTGGGGGATACCCGTGAAAGACTCTGCCCAGTTAGGGCCAGTGTGCAGGCAGATGCAGAGCACAAGGTCCCAGAGGGCATTTGTGGTTCATGGCATCGCACCCCCGGGCCTGGGACTGGTCCTGACACATCTTAATTTTGCACTGAAGTTCTGAGCCATCCTGCTTTTTGTGCTTCCTTTTTTCCTAACCTCTTTCTGGACACTGCTCAAATTCTCTGCGTCTGATTCATGACAGGGCAGCCATCTGCGCCAACAAGTAATCTGAGTCTCTGGGTGAAGGAGCTTTTAGGAATAAATCCAAACAGAACTTTAGAGAGATCACACTTAATCACACTTTCTCTTTGTATCTGGGACCCAGCCCAAGGACAGATTTGCAGCCCTTTAGTACAACTTGGAATTTGCTGGATTATCCTTTGTATGTATGTAGCTCATATGTCTCCCTTGACTGGTGGGATGTCTCCATAAATACTCTGCAGTGGATGTGGTCTTGCTGGCAGTGACCACGTTCATATTTAAAAAACGGCTGAATGGAAGAAGATGGATTTGGGTTTGAGATGCCTCATCGGATTCCGCAGTCTTCCTTGGCCTCCGTGGTGCATGTGACACATTTGCTCTTTTTCTTCTCACCTGTAGTGTCCTTGGCCTTTCCTGACCTCCATGTACTGCGCGTTCACTACGTCTCACGGGGGACAGCTGGAGATCTCTGTTCATCCTCACTGGAATGCCTGGCCATGAGTATAATATTCCCATTTTAGACTGAGGACCATAACGTGGGGAAACGCTCGACTGTCCAAGGTCACCTGCTTGAGGGGCTGGGATTTGAACCTCTGTCTTTGGGACCCGAAGCCCATGTTCTAGCCTCCATACCGCATACTTAACATTTCAAACCAAAAAGGAGCCTTTCAGAGCCCAGGACGAAGCCGGACCCGATGCTTGATGCCTCCCAGCACATTCTAGGGTCAACCCCATGGCATGTGGGCTGGATTCCGGTTCTGTGATGCGTGTGTACAGTCGTGACAAGGCTGAGACGTACTGCCACGTCTCTGTCCGTGTCAGAGCAATTTCCTCCATAAACTAACCTTCTCCAGAAGGTGGGGGTGGCTTCTAGGAAGGAGATGGGTTCATCTGGAAGGCAGGGCCTGGGCTCATTGGAAGAACTGGGAATGAAGAGCTCAGCCTCGGAAAAGGGACCATCAAGGGCCCCTGAGTGATGTGAGGGTGTAGACAGAGGGGGCGCTGACAACACTGTGAAAATGAAAACCTTGGATGTTAGCCTGGTAAAGGGAACTATGTCAGCAGTGCCATTAAAAATAGATCAAGACGGTGGACCAGGGATGTGTAAGTCACGGGTAAATTCATGAGAGATGTTGCTGAAGAAAGGGGAGATTTAGACTCAAAGCATCCATTTGCTCAGCTCTCCACGTCAGCCTTTTGTAGTCAATCCTAGTTAACTCCACCCAAACAAGAGCAGGCTCAATATTGGAACCAATTTCTCCTCTCTGTGCAGGAAGAAGGCTGCAAGGGGCTGGCCAAAGTCTGTACAGGGCCTTGCAGATGCCAGACCTCAGAGGAAGAGTGCTACGGGCCATGGTGCCCTGACAGGGGAGCACTTTAAACTGTTTCTATTCCAATTTCTGGAAAAATTTGAAGCTGTGCATAGCTGTACTTCCAGAGGTAACTTCTTTTTTTGTCCAGAATAATCAGTTAATCAGGATAATCCTGGTCCAATTATTCTGAGGCAAACATGCTTGTTCCGGAGAAGTCATCTGCTGTTATTTACTTGTTTATTATAATTTCACAAGAACAAAACTGAGCAAAATATTTTCTGCTCTGGAGAAATGTCTACAAGAATCCAAATGTGACCAAGAGCCTAATCACAGCTTCTGTTTCCATATTTTATATTCCCATCTACATTTATCTATTATACATATATTTTCATATATGTATGTATGTGTATATTATGGTGTATAGATAGATAGGTGCATAGATAGATGCATGGGTGTATAGCTAGATGGATGGATAGAGGATGGACAGATGAATGAATGAATGCATGCATAGATGCATAGATAGGTAGATGATAGGTAATGGATGTATGGTTAGCTAGCTAGATGATAGATAGATAGATGCATACATACATTGATGAGAGATAGATAGGTGTTAATAAGTGATCGATGGATGATGGATGGATAGATGGATGGATAGATACATACATATTTAGATGCAAACATAGATATATGGATAGATGGATGGGTGAATGGATATATTCATACATAGGTGCAAATATAGATAGATGCATGGATGCATAGATAAATGGATGGAGGGTGGATGGATGGATGAATGAATGCATGCATGGATGAGTAGATGCATAAATAGATACATATATACATACATAGGTGAGAGATAGATGACAACAGATGATGGATGGATGGGTGGACACATACATAGGTACAAACATAGATAGATGATAGATGGAGAGATGGATGAAGAGACAGATAGATGATAGGTGGATGAATGGATACATACATAGTACAAACATAGATAGATAGATACATACATACATATATACATACATACATAGGTACAAACATAGGCACATAGATGCATAGATGGATACATAGAGAGCATAGATGCATGGATGGATGGATGGATAAATGGATAAATAGATAAAGATAGGTAGATAGATGGATAGATGGGTAGATAGATATATATAGGCGCAAAAATTCATAGATGAATAGATATAGGTAGGTAGATACTAGATGTATAGATACATAGATAGATAGACAGATAGACATAGAAACAGAAACAGAGAGAGGCTTTTTCACCTAAAGCAGAACTTTCTGCCCCCTGGGAGCTGGTGTGAAAGTTCCCGTGTGGATGACCCAGTTTTCTAGGACCCTTCCTCTGGGTGGAAGTTAATGGTCATTACAGCTTTGCTCTTCTCCTGATGCCGCCTTCACAGTGACCTCAGCAGGTGGTTGTATGGACTGTTTCTGAACCCCTCTGCTCACTACGCCTTGGCCCTGCTGTGAGCTCCACAGCCCCTTGTCCTTCCCTGGTTGTACTACTCACTTGTTTAGTTACAAGGACTCTGCTCTTGGTGAGGAGGGAGGATGTCTTTTTGCTCATGGCTGCATCCCAGCCCCAGTGCAATGCCAGCGCCTAATAGGTGCTCCATAAATGCTTGGGTTTGTTTGTTTGCTTTTTGTTTTTTGTTGAAGTCTAGTTGACTTACAATGTTGTGTTAGTTTCAGGTGTACAGCTAAATGATTCAGTTATACATATATGTATATCTATTCTTTTCAGATTCTTTTCCATCATAGGTTATTACAAGACATTGAGCATAGTTCCCTGTGCTGTGCAGTAGATCCTTGTTGTTTATCTATTTTATATATAACCGTGTGTATCTGTTAATCCCAAACTCCTAATCCCTCGCCCCACCTTTTCCCTTTGGTAAACATGTTTGTTTTCTCTGTGAGTCTGTTTCTGCTTTGTAAATAAGTTCATTTGTATCACTTAGATTCCACATGTAAGTGATGTCATATGGTATTTGCCTTTCTCTGTCTGACTTACTTCACTCAGTACGATCATCTCTACGTCCACCCGTGTTGCTGCAAATGGCATGATTTCATTCTTTTTTATGGCTGGGTAATATTCCATTGTGTATATATACCACATCTTCTCTATCCATTCATCTGTCAGTGGACACTTAGGTTGATTCCATGTCTTGGCTGTTGTGAACGGTGCTGCTATGAACATTGAATGAACAGACAAGTGAATGGAACTGTGTGTCAGGCACAAGTCCCCAGCATGGCTGTCCCCGACCCCGCCAGTCCAACCTGCCTGCTCGTGAATCCTTCCTCCCTGCACTCTTGGGTCTGCCCACCATCCCCAGACACTTGATCAGAAGCCCTGGACCTTCCCTGACAGAAGGGGAAAGCCAGTCTATGTCAGGAGGGATGCTCTGCTCCTGCCTCAGTTCTCGGAAGGGGGCTGTGTGTTCCCTGGACTCCTGCACTGGAAAGCACATGCAGCCCACCGTGGCATCTTGGGGACCAGCTGTGTGACTTGGGACGAGTGCCTCCAGTTGGCTGAGTCTCTTGTTCTCAATGTTCCGAGGATGGCGGAAACAGCCAGATGGGGGGCGTTGTGTGTGTCCTCAGTGCCATGAGGTGTGTCGACCACTATGTCTGACCCCTGACAGATGCCCAGCAACTGCGAATTCCCTTGCCACTCCCTCCCCAAGTGCCATAGACAGCAGAAGACCCCAGCAGAAGGAGGGAGTGTGGGCACACCCTGAAGACCGGGGTGGGGGGGGGCTTCCTTGCCACTTGTGCTTGAGAAGACAGTTCTCTTCTTAAAGACAATGGCCCTCAGCAGCCTGAAGACAGATTTGCTTGTATCCAGGCTCCATTAGAAACAAATATTTTATGGCTTTTATGTTAACCAGCCCCATTTATGTCTCATAATTTTTAGCACTAATATTCTGATGAGACTGAAAATCACAGGCCCAAAGAAAATATAGGTCTCCTGGTTATGTTTCCTAATTATGCCCACATAATTAAATATACAAACAGCACAGCACGCATGCCTGCACATACATGCATATACCTGCACACCTACGCACACTGCACACACACAACAAACATGCATGTGCCTGTGCATGTGTGGACACACGCACACCTACACACGCATGCACTACTCCTGTTTGTTGAGCAGCATCCTCCCCAGTGGTGGGACAGGGGGCTCTGGGTCGGCACGGAAGCCGGCTGGCTCAGGGGCTGCAGGAAGGGGCCCTGGTGCAAGATGGCCGTGTGATTTGAGACGGTGGAGCTGGGCCCTGCAGCCTGACCCTGGAGCTGGGTAGATGGTGCCCTCACAGCTGGAACGTCCAGGCCTCAGCCTTTGTCCCCACCCTGCATCCACACTGAGGCATGGAGGTGCCTGTGGCCAGGCTTCCCTTAGTTTGCTGACTGCTGTCCATGGTAGCAACTGCTCGTTCATTCATTCATTCATTCTACAGATGGAATTATGCATCTATTAGTTGCTGTGTACATGATGGGAGGGGCCTGAATGGTGGCCCCCCAAAAGATAGGTCCACATCCCTGGAAACAGTGAATAGGGTTTGTTTGGAAAGAGGGTGTCTGCAGATGTTACTGAGGATCTTGAGATGAGGATCTCACCTTGGATTATCCAGGAGGGCCCTACATCCAATTACTGGTGTCCTTATAAGAGAAGGGGATACAGACAGAGAAGAGGAGAGGGCCCCGTGAAGATGGAGGCAGAGAGGGAGTGATGCAGTGCCAAGCCCGGGGGGCACTAGGACCCCTGGAGCTGGAAGAGGAAAGGGGAAGAGGATTCCTACCCGGAGCCTCTGGAGGGAGTGCAGCCCAGCCAACACCTTGATTTCAGACTTCTGGGCTCCAGAACTGGGAGAGAATATACTTCTCTTGATTCAAACCACCAAGTTTGGGATAATTTGCTACAGCAGCCATAGGAAACAAATACAGTCATAACAAAGTGGGATCAGGGTGGTGATAGGGGACTTGTAGGTGGCTGGGGGCCCAGAGAACCCCTCATCTAGTTGGGGTTGAGGGGTCAGGTTCAAGACACCTCTGAACAAACACAGCTCATTAGAAACAGAGGCCCAGGCTGAAGCTAGAGCTCTTCCCCATTCGCTCGCCCAGCGATCAGTGGATGTCTGAGAAATGGCTGCCCATCCCTTTTGTTGGGTCTGGAGTCACAGTGACCAGTGCGAGAGGGGCAGATGTTTAGGAAGACTTTGCGGTTGGCCAAGAAAACCCACAAACCACAGCAGCGTTTCGAGCTAGCTGCTCTTTGAATCATCTGTCATCTTTGTCTAAATGGAACGCAGAAGGAGCACACACTTCCCCATGCCCTGCCTGGAATGTTGCTACCTGTTCCTACCTGGAACCAGCCAGGGAGGGTCCTGCTCACCTTCTGCCTTCAGATCTCCCTGTGATGGTGTAAGGACCCGGTCAGAATGGCCATCACTCAGGGTTGGACGGGCACTGGGCTGTCTCTGAGTCTCCGACACATCCTTCTCCAGCAGATATGGTGGCAGCAAAGCCGTGTCATCTCCTGTAACTGCTGACCAAGAACAGCAGGCTTCCCAAGGTGTCCCTTGAACTTTCACACATGGGGCCAGGATCCATACTTAAATGTAGGAGGCAAGGGCTCCCTGTCTGGCACTGGAAAATTCCAGGTGTAAAAGAATTTCCAGAGTGAAATCTCCCCAGTGAGAGAGGCTTTTCTGGGGCTTCCTGCAGAACCGTGGGGAAGCTGGCTGTGATCAGATGTACCTGGTCATCCTCCAGCTTTGTGGGGACCCTGTTTCCCTGGGGTTGCAGCTCGCTGCGGGTGCTGTCATGGCGTGCTCACACTTTCGGGATGGAGGCAGCTTCACTAGCTGCCGTCCTGCTGGTCACCTCCTTTAGCTAATATCTGAGTGCCCTTTCTGTGCCAGACCCATACCTGGTCTTTCAAATGTTATTTTGTTTAATGTCACAGCACCTTTGGAGGTGGCAGTGATGCATGTCATTTCTGTTTTGTGGATGAAAAGAGTTACACATGATTTGTCCGTACTCACCCAGGTCACCCGGGGCAGAGCTGGGATCAGGCTTCTGTTGTCCTATAAACCCTGATCGTCTCCTCACCAGACGGAATGTGGTGGGTGGTGGTGGCGAGCAGGTACGGGAGGTGTTTGTTCCCAAAGTGGTCATTCCTCGACGGGGGCCCAGAGTTCTCTGTGCTGTATCCCTCTCACATCACAGGCGTCCAACCACGGAGCTCTGAAGGACCATGGACACGGCCCTTTAACCACAGCGCCCTGACACGCATCCTGATTTTCAAGTGAATAGATAGAAGGGTGGCCATCAGCTCGTGACAGTGACTCCCGTGTCATGTCATCCAACCACATGAGGACTTTTACGCACGTGCCTTTGTTTAGTTTGAGGCTCTTGTGGAGTCTTGCTTTAATTTAATTTGTTGAGATTTGACTCTATTAAAGGGTATTGATCCGGGCTGCCTAAAATTGCTACCATTTGTCAATGGTGGCTTTGCTTGTAAAATCTCACTGTTAATAAATCACGTCTCAGCTGTTCAGTATGTAGTTATTACAGTTTGAATATAGATGCCGCTTCCCCTCTGGCGGACTGTGACAGATTAATGCTATTAAAAGTTGCCAGCACTTCTTTCAATGAGTTTACTCTTGGCTGTTATTTAGACTTTTTTCTCCTCTATAGTTTGGGCCCCCAAAGAAACATTCACAGAACTTAGAAGTGCTCTTGAGTTTCCGGAAGGAAGGCCAGGCTGGCGTTTGTGCGAGCAAGTCTGTGTTGGGGGACAATGTGGGGCCACCTTGCTGTTTGGCTGGACCAATAAGGGGGCTGATCTGGAGGGACCACACCTGCCTTGTAGCCCCGTCTTGATAGAACAGTGGCGGGGGGTGCCGGGTGCGGGCTGAGGAAGGACCCAGGACGGCAGGCGGTTTCTTAGAGCCACTCACGGAAGAAATAATGACATCAGTTAATAAATGATCCAATATTTGTGAATTACCTCTTTTGTGTGAACTCCTCGTCTAGAGGCTTGATAAATATTTGTCAACACACATTTTTGTGTTTCAGATAAGAAAGGTTCTCGATGGATAGCGAGAACTCAAAAGAACCTGCTAATTCACTCAGTGCGACATCCTATTACAGTGGAAATTGAGGGTCTTCCCACCAGGTCAGTGTGACTCTGGGTGAGGCTGTGACCCAGGAGACCCGGGACCTTGGGAGGGAGGTGACTGTCTTGTCCTGCCTCCCAGACCGCGCAGGTGGGCACCGGTGCTCCCGGGGTGTTCCTGGGGCAAAATCCACGGAGGTGGCAGAAATTTCAGAGCCTCCTGGGTACCCTTGCACTGCAGGGTTTGTGGAGCGAGCAGCCCCGGCCCATCTGTCTCTTCCCAGGATGCTGACCGACTGGGCAGCTTTCAGGTCCATCCAGTCTGTCTGCCCAGATCTCCGTCTCTTCCGAGTCTCTCAAACTGCGCTGGCACTGGCACTGGATGAAAAGTTCTTTGAAAAGCCTCTTTCCATCCTGAGCGTTTCATCTTCTCGTTTTGAATCCTGAGAGATGCTTTTCCCTCTTCTCTCCTTTGTTCTTTCTTTAATGTGCCTCTGCCAGAGGCCTGTCCTGGAGCGGAGGGGTCCTCTGCAGGTGAGCTTGGGACGCGGGGGTCACCACAGAGCCCCTGTCCCGGAGCCGGGTCCCCACAGGATGGACGTATTTTCTGTAGATGGCTGGTTTTTGAATGGAGGCAGGAATTTCTGGCAGCCTTGGCCAGCAGCGCAGGAGGCCTGGTGGAGGCTGTTGGATGTGCTTTGCTGTCACTGTTCTGCTTGTCCTCTGGCCTCCAGGGCCCCCTCCGGGGTGGTGGGGCAGGAGGGGGCTCAGATGCTTCAGAGGTCAGACTTCCTGCATTTTGGGCGACCACACCTGTTGGATTGGGGCCCTCAACCTGCCAGGAGAGCCCTGGGTTGGGCTGAAGGGCTGGGCCGAGAGCACACTGAAGATGTGCTCCCAGCTGTTTGCAATGCATAGAAATTGCTGGAGCTGGTTTTCTAGCATTGTTCTTTTATTCAGAAGCCTGCATTCGAGAGGCTTGCAAACGACATTACCCATTTTGCATTAAGCAGGCCTGGTAAGGCTGGTCACGCTTCCACACTGGGGGCTTCATCTGGAGGGCCAGGTTGACTTATGGGCCAATTGCTTTATTAGGCAAGTTGAGGATGTGCTAGTATCTGGGCTTTTTAATCTAGAATTCATTAAGGGGTTCTGTGTGGGGGGAGCCAGTGGGCACGGCACCCTGCTTCTGTGTCCTTGGCAGCTGACTGGGGAAGGCAGAGCTTGTCCCTGAGCCCTCAATGCTTGTCCCTCCTCTGCCTCCAGGCAGGATGCTCACACCTCTGGGAGAAGGACAGGGACGGTGGGCAAAAAGATTCGTCTCCTCTCACTTTGGGTCCAGTCTGCCATCAGTGAGCTGGAGCTGGCTTCTGGCTCACGTGGAGCAGTGCCAGCCATGGGAACCAAGAGCCACCTGGGTTAGATTCAGTGAGGTGGGTGGGCCCGTCCTCTCTGCTTCCCCCACCATCAGTTCTAAACCTGAGGAGAATCACCAGAGAACTTTTAAAACATGGAAGCTCCAGAAAGGAGCCAGCAGCTACCGTAAAACGCATCCCATCCCTGTCTGGGGACAGGTGGGAAGCCCTTCCCTAGCTCTTGGTAAAGAAGGAGACAATTACATGGCTGCAGGCGCAGCACGTAGCCTGGCGTGGTAAGGGCACACCACGTTTGTTGAATGAATGCGAGAGTGACTTAGTTTTAACTTCTGGTTTCTGGAATCAAGAGCACTGAAAAGAGGTATAAAAATGTCCCTTTCCTGTAGCTTTTCAAGGCCCAATTGACATTCATTGTTCTTGTGGACCCAGACCTCTCCTTCTGGAATGTTCTGTGGGGTGTCAGTGAGCATTGTATACATCTGCACAGAAAAGGGATTCTGTGGTCAAATACGTTTGGGAAGCATTAGGATGAACAAAATTTAATTGCTGCAGGACTTCTCAGGGCCTTTAATCAGCTCATGAGCACTGGGAAGCTTCCGGAGGGGGGATATAGGTAGAAATCAGGGCTTCCCATTCACTCTTGAATACAGAATCTTCTTCTTTCAAGTTGAGAAATTCTGGAAGTGATTGGAGTTGCACTGTTGAGTATGGCAGCTGCTGGTTACTTTGTAAATTTAACTTCATTAAAATGCACAAAAACTAAAAAATTCACTTCCTCCGTCACAATCACCATGTTTCAGGTGATTCTCTTGGTCTGGAGAGACGTTGGTGTCGAGACGGCTTAGACAGACCTTGAGGTGAGCCTCATGGCCCTCCAGAGTCGTTGCTTTCCAAGGCCCTCTGTGAATGCCTTTCCTGAACAGTGAGGCTAAAAATAGCCAATACATACAAAGTGTTTACCGTGCGTCAGAGATTGTTCTTAGTGCATCACATACTTATTTAATCCTCAGAAGAATTCTCAGAACTAAGTGTCATTCTTATACCCAAACTCTGCAGACAGGGGTTTCCAAAGCGCAGAGAGGGAGAGTGGCTGGCCCACGGTCACAAAGGTAACACATTGACGATTAAAACCCGGGGATTATACATTACCAAGCGTAAGGTAGATAGCTAGTGGGAAGCAGCTGCATAGCACAGGGAGATCAGCTCAGTGCTTTGTGACCACCTAGAGGGGTGGTATAGGGAGGTGGGAGGGAGGGAGACGCAAGAGGGAAGAGATATGGGAACATATGTATATGTATAACTGATCCACTTTGTTTTAAAGCAGAAACTAACCATCATTGTAAAGCAACTATACTCCAATAAAGATGTTAAAACAAGAAACCAAAAAAACCCAGGGATTAAAACCCATGCAGTCTGAGACCAGAGGGTGTGTTGTTCATTTAACCACCAAAGGAGGCTCTGTCGGTTTCCCTGGGGGCACTCAGCTATGGGTCCCTCACTCACGCCCCTGAGACCCCAGCCTTTGTTCCCGTTGTAGCTGTTTCTGAAAACAGTGACCAGCCTCAACAGATGAACATGGTCCACCCTTGAGGATCTTAAGAATAATGTGTCCCGGCTTCGAGGATGGTTTCCAGAAGGATATGAGGGGGCGATCTTGGCCCGAACCCCACGATGCAGGATGTCATCCACGGTGGTGCCAGTGATGGCATCTCGGGAACAAAGTGTGCATTTCACATGGTGTTCGAAAGGTGGCACGTATGGGCACCCATGGGCGTCTCTGTGCATGCATGTCTGTGGACTTTGTGGGGGAACTTGCTTCTGTAGTCATAGAGGTGAAACTCTTCCAGTGCCCAAAAAGGATTTTAAAAATAGCCTGAAAGGCTGAAAGCAAGACACACAGGCAGTTCTACCAAATGTACTGCCTTCAGCCCACCTGGATGCTGGAAACATCATTTGGTCCTGTTGACGCAGGTGTGTCTCTGCTCTGGGTCATGTCTGCAAGTTCAGAAATGGAAATGGGAGCTTCCAGTGGGGGCCTGCTGAGCTGAGCTGTCACCGCATTTGCTGTCTTGTTGGACATGGAGAGCGAGGGTCCTGGGAGGGTTCGTGTCAGCCTGACACCGTGTGTGCCTGTGTGAAGGCTTCTGTGTTAGCTGAGGCAACAAGGGGCTCATCCCCTGAGGCCCCCTCCCTTGCCCTCCAGTCCAGGTCTGGTGATGGGGACTGAGCCACCTGGAAGCTCGGGCAAGTGTTTCCTGCAGGACCTGCCCTCGTTTCAGCAGGCTAACCCTGTGCCAGAAGGGTAATGGGTCCCACTGCCTTGCTTTGTTTTTTTTCTCACCTTACCTACCTCCCTTTCCTTCTCACTCTTGCCAACCTGGGCCTGCACCTTCCAAACACAGCATCAGCACTTAACCCTTGCCTCAGGCTCTGCTTTCTAAACAATGCAAAGACTTTGGTAAAGGGTTCTATGGATATTGCAGGAATGATTACCATGCTCACTGGACCCCCAGTCCTGCTGTACATGGGGAGCATTCATCATTTCAGGACACAGCCAATCAAGGACATCACTAGAGCAAAGTGACTGGCATGAGAGCTGTGTGTCCATGGGGACCCACATGCAGAAGGGCCCATTCTTGGTTTCATGCTCTGCTGTCTCTGTCTTGAAATTCTGAATGCTTTTTTAACTGTGAACTTGTGTTTTGTGAGCAAAGTCCGACTGGCAATAGCGTGCGTGTAAGTAGAGCAGACACATGAGGTGTGTGTGTCCACCGTTCCTTAATACTCCACTCACACTTGGTGTTCATGATGGCCCACAAGCACAGAATTCCAGGAGACCTGTGGTGAAATCAGCAAGACTCAGTGTGGGTCCAGGGGAAGAGTGTTATGTCCACAGTACCTTTAGCACTTTTCTGCTGCTTTTTGAACAAGGAGTGCCAGATTTTCATTTTGCACTGGACCTTGCAAATTATGTGGCTGGCTCTGGCTAGACCTTTCTTTTTTTTAAAATAAATAAATAAATAAATATTTATTTTTGGCTGCGTTGGGTCTTTGTTGCTGCGCGCAGGCTTTCTCTAGTTGCAGGGAGTGGGGGCTACTCTTCGTTGCGGTGCGTGGACTTCTCATTGTGGTGGCTTCTCTTGTTGTGGAGCATGGCCTCTAGGTGCGTGGGCTTCAGTAGTTGTGGCAGATGGGCTCAGTAGTTGTGGCTCACGGGCTCTAGAGCTCGGGTTCAGTAGTTGTGGAGCACGGGCTTAGTTGCTCTGTGGCATGAGGGATCTTCCCCGGCCAGGGCAGGCTTTCTCTAGTTGCAGGGAGTGGGGGCTACTCTTCGTTGCGGTGCGTGGACTTCTCATTGTGGTGGCTTCTCTTGTTGTGGAGCATGGCCTCTAGGTGCGTGGGCTTCAGTAGTTGTGGCAGATGGGCTCAGTAGTTGTGGCTCACGGGCTCTAGAGCTCGGGTTCAGTAGTTGTGGAGCACGGGCTTAGTTGCTCTGTGGCATGAGGGATCTTCCCCGGCCAGGGCTCGAACCTGTGTCCCCTGCTTTGGCAGGCGGATTCTTAACCACTGCACCACCAGGGAAGTCCCTCTGGCT
>NW_020174791.1:395418-420274 GCF_003031525.2 Neophocaena asiaeorientalis asiaeorientalis
CATTTGCTGTCTTGTTGGACATGGAGAGCGAGGGTCCTGGGAGGGTTCGTGTCAGCCTGACACCGTGTGTGCCTGTGTGAAGGCTTCTGTGTTAGCTGAGGCAACAAGGGGCTCATCCCCTGAGGCCCCCTCCCTTGCCCTCCAGTCCAGGTCTGGTGATGGGGACTGAGCCACCTGGAAGCTCGGGCAAGTGTTTCCTGCAGGACCTGCCCTCGTTTCAGCAGGCTAACCCTGTGCCAGAAGGGTAATGGGTCCCACTGCCTTGCTTTGTTTTTTTTCTCACCTTACCTACCTCCCTTTCCTTCTCACTCTTGCCACCCTGGGCCTGCACCTTCCAAACACAGCATCAGCACTTAACCCTTGCCTCAGGCTCTGCTTTCTAAACAATGCAAAGACTTTGGTAAAGGGTTCTATGGATATTGCAGGAATGATTACCATGCTCACTGGACCCCCAGTCCTGCTGTACATGGGGAGCATTCATCATTTCAGGACACAGCCAATCAAGGACATCACTAGAGCAAAGTGACTGGCATGAGAGCTGTGTGTCCATGGGGACCCACATGCAGAAGGGCCCATTCTTGGTTTCATGCTCTGCTGTCTCTGTCTTGAAATTCTGAATGCTTTTTTAACTGTGAACTTGTGTTTTGTGAGCAAAGTCCGACTGGCAATAGCGTGCGTGTAAGTAGAGCAGACACATGAGGTGTGTGTGTCCACCGTTCCTTAATACTCCACTCACACTTGGTGTTCATGATGGCCCACAAGCACAGAATTCCAGGAGACCTGTGGTGAAATCAGCAAGACTCAGTGTGGGTCCAGGGGAAGAGTGTTATGTCCACAGTACCTTTAGCACTTTTCTGCTGCTTTTTGAACAAGGAGTGCCAGATTTTCATTTTGCACTGGACCTTGCAAATTATGTGGCTGGCTCTGGCTAGACCTTTCTTTTTTTTAAAATAAATAAATAAATAAATATTTATTTTTGGCTGCGTTGGGTCTTTGTTGCTGCGCGCAGGCTTTCTCTAGTTGCAGGGAGTGGGGGCTACTCTTCGTTGCGGTGCGTGGACTTCTCATTGTGGTGGCTTCTCTTGTTGTGGAGCATGGCCTCTAGGTGCGTGGGCTTCAGTAGTTGTGGCAGATGGGCTCAGTAGTTGTGGCTCACGGGCTCTAGAGCTCGGGTTCAGTAGTTGTGGAGCACGGGCTTAGTTGCTCTGTGGCATGAGGGATCTTCCCCGGCCAGGGCTCGAACCTGTGTCCCCTGCTTTGGCAGGCGGATTCTTAACCACTGCACCACCAGGGAAGTCCCTCTGGCTAGACCTTTCTATCCAAAGTTCTCCAGTTGGGGTTGCAGGTGGGTGGTCCTTAGCTGGGTCTTGGTGACTCCCCTTCCTCTGACCTTTTTGGATGTGTTTCTTTGCCGTCTGAAGACAGATTGTGGAGGGTCCCTCCTTCCTGCTGCCGCCCTTCTGTCTTCTGCCACAGTCTGACAGGCCTCCCAGGGCTCCTGCCCTGAGGTCACAAGCACAGGGCTTTTCTGTGTGCAGGTCAGTAAGGACGTGTTGAGCTCCCACTCAGCCTTTAGCCAAGCTCCAAGTGCCACACGGAAGCTTCTGAGACACTGACGATAAAGGTTCCTGTCAGCATTTCTGTTTCTGTGGACCCTCCCTCCTCTGATGGGGTCTGCTCCAGAGCCACTCAGGTAACTTTTGGTGCATATGTGTATGCATGTATATACAGAAGGATGGATGGATGGATGTACAGATGGATGGATGGTTGGATGTATGGATGGATACATGGTGGATGATAGATGGATGGGTGGGTATACAGAGGTATGGATAGGTGGCTGGATGGATGGAAGGATGGTGGGTGTGTGTATGTATGTACAGATGGATGGCTGGGTGGCTGGTGGCTGGATAGGACAAGGCACTGGATGAAATACAGACCTAGCCCAGAGGGGTTTCTCTGCAGACAGGAAGGGATTCAGGCAGGTGTGACCTAAGTCCACCAATAGACCTCTCACGTTGGCCTCCCCCTCTCCATCACTGTCCCCAGAAGCCCCGCTCCCCGCTCAGAGAGTTCAGTGCTGGACCCTGGAATAGAGACCTGGGGATTGCGCCTGGAGCCAGGACACAGAGGTAACTGTCTGCAGCCGCAGCAGCCTGGACCTCGCAAATGCGAGGCCTGGAGCTTCCGGGAAAGGCCTGGAGGCAGCAAATGCTGGGGAGCCGCCACTGCGGGGATGAAGCATCTTTCCCTCTCAGCCTCACAGGGGGGTTTTGAGAATCAAATTGGACAAGGGTAGTGCAAGCCCAGCACACCTAGGGCGTTACTGAAATGATTGTCCGTGGTGATCCTCTCCTGGGGGCACCTTTTGTCTCTGGGGAGGGGTGGGAGTAAGGGGTGAGGGGTACAGTGTGAAGAGGGGGCCCGCTGCCCCGGCCCCACTCCAGGGGAGCTCATGCTACCATCTCCTAGCAGGGCCTAAATCAAAGGCCAGCCTGCTTGGCCCTTTCCCAGGCTGCCTCCCTCCCTCCCCAGCCCTCGCCCAGCTATTAGTGTCCTGGTGACTCTGGGAGGACCCCCAGAGAGGCTGGGTGGTTGCTTGGCAACCCAACAAGGTGGTTGCCAGGCATCTGATGGATGGGCCGGGTCTCCGGTGGCTGCTTCCCGGGGTAAGGCTGGACCGTCCACTGGCTGCAGGCATGGGCCAGGCCTCTCCGCCTGTTCTGTAGTTCTGCCATTGGGTTTGGGCAACTGAGCTCATTCTTCCTAGAAATCTGACGTTGGATACCAGCCTGGATTTATTTAATAGTTTTCTAAAGTGCCTAATGTGGTGGTAATCAAGGCCCTTCAAAGACCTTCCAGTGATACAGTGACCCTGGTACTTTATTCCTAGCTAACCTTCAATTTCGGTTCCTGACCTTTCTTGGTGAAATATTTCAATATAAATAATGCAGTTTTGCAAACACATTGCCCTGATTACTTGGTAGGGCCTTGCTTCTCCATGTGTGAAAGTCTCTGAAGTAAGTAGTAATTTGTTCCCCTTGCTGGTAATTGCTGTTTTAGAAATAGCTTCTTCAGACGTCTGCCACAAATGGGCATCTCCCTGACTCTCCACTCACTTGTCAGAAGCAGCTGCTGGGTGTGCATCTCCTGCAAAGTCATGGTGTGGATCCCGGAGGCAGAGGCCCCGTGGCTGAGGAAGGAGGTGCGGGCTGCCTTTTGGCTGCCCCTGGTCCGTGGACCCTGAAGGTAACCACAGCACAGGGCCCAGGAGAGAGGAAAAGGGATGTGCTGTTCCCTCCATCCACTTCTCTGGACTTTGAGGCCTGGGAGATTGGCGGGTGTGAGCCAGACCCTGATGATGTGGGTGACAGGTGTGGGCAGGCAAAGTGGTACAGCTCTAATCCTGTCCTGGAAGATGCTCACAAACAGATGTGAGACTGGAACTTGTCTATCACAAAGTTGCCCTTCTCTTTAATGTCCAAAATGAAACCACACGTTCCATGCCACCTTCCCGGCTGTGGTAAGCATCCTTAGATTTTGCCACCAATTCTTTCTTCTGGAGGCAGCCCTCACTTGTCCTCTGCAGGGCCGATCTGTGGTCATTTGTTATTGCAGAAAACTGCGGCGAGAGCGGAGAGTGGGATTACGCAGGGGTGGAAGTCCCCACGTGAAGATGTTGGTGTTTGTCGGGGGGTGATCTGGGGAGGACTGGATGAGGGCCTGCCAGGTCCTCAAGAATCAACCCAGAGTGATGGACAAAGATGTTGGACCAGGAGGAGGCCTGGGAAGGACTCTGAGGACCTCACCGCCCAGGGCTGCTGCGGGGAAAACACTTCTCAGATGCGTGTCTGAGCGAGCTGCTCCAGCTGGGGCCCCTTCCATGTCCTACCAGGATCCTAGGACAAAACCCCTCGGTGTGGCATTGTAGTCATGCTCGTATCCTTTTTTCACTTTTTGTTCATTCGTTCATTCATGCATGCATTCACGCATTCATCTCTCCACCCACCACTCCTCACCCAGCTTCTACATTCTTCTACATTTCTCCAGCCTCACAGCCCGAGCTCCAGCAACACTGAGGCTGCAGCTCTTGGAATCTGTAGTAACAGGGGCACTGGCAGCAGCAGTAATAATAACCACTCCTGTGTGTAGTCACTTACACGCAAGTAAGACTTCCATGGCCAGAAGACTGGCGCTCAAGGGGGCAAGTGACTTACCGAGTGAGAACGTCATCACACAGCTGGTGAGAGGCTGTGTTGGGTTTTGAACCTGGGCCTGGCTGCCTCCAGGTCTGATGCGGGCTGCTCCTTCCTGGAGAAGCTCCCCCATGGCAGACACCTGCCCACGCTTAAGAGGAAGCTCAGAGCCTCCTCTCCTCCATGGAACCCTCCTGGCTTCCCCCGGGAAGCTCCTGCACCTCCTTTCTCAGACTCCCAGGGTGCCCTGTGGTTGCTCTGGCCACATTGTTGGGATCGTGTGGTTCCACGTGTGTCCATTGCACTGAGAGTCCCCTGAGGGAAGGGACAGATCTGGTTGATTTCCACATCCTCAGCACTAACGCAGCCTCCAATATATCATAGGTGCTCAATAAATGCTCATATGGTGACTGCACGAATGAATGAACCCACAAAGTAGCAACCTGCTTTCCTTCCCTCTCTCGTTGAGACCAAAGCCCTCTCTCTGGAGTGTGTGCAGCTTACGTGTCCACCCAGTGGGGTGGGTATTTCCCCTGCGTAATAGCTGTGGAGGAAGAGGCAGGCGTCCAGGGCCTTCCGGTTGCCCCCAGAATAGTCATATCTGATCCAAGGGGTGGGCTTCTGGGGAGGGGGAGAGGGGAAGTGAAGATGGAAGGCGGGGGGTCCTTCCACCCTCCAGGACTGTGAATAGAGCATGCCAATATTTGGTGGTTGTTTTGAGCCATTTGGTGATTAATTTCCACAGAAGGTTAAGATCCAACAGGAGGGAAAGAGTCGATGACTAATCTATTAAGCTCCTGGGGTAACAATTTACATTTTTTTTTTGCGGTACGCGGGCCTCTCACTGTTGTGGCCTCTCCTATTGTGGAGCACAGGCTCCAGACGCGCAGGCCCAGCCACTCCATGGTCCCAGCCACTCCGCGGCATGTGGGATCTTCCCGGACCGGGGCACGAACCCGTGTCCCCTGCATCGGCAGGCGGACTCTCAACCACTGCGCCACCAGGGAAGCCCCCACACAATGTTTTAGTGGCTGTTAAAATCAGAGTGAAAAAAATAGCAACTTTTAGGTTGAAGAAAAGTGTTTCAATACACAAATCAAGATGTTAATCTTTATACTAATGTCATTGTAATATTTTATTATCAGTATATTTTTTTAAATTTCAAATTCCAACTGTTTACTGCTGGTATATAAAAGAAACAATAAGTTTTGTATATTAACCCTTGTATCCTGCAACCTTGCTATTCAGTTAGTTCCAGGAGACTTTTGTTGTTGTTGATTCTTTGGCATTTTTTACGTAGATGATCATGTCATCTACAAAAAAAAGACAGTTTTATTTATTTCTTCCCAATCTGAATATTTTTTATTTCTTTTTTTTAACTTATTAACTAACTCTTCCCACAGGATGTGTGATAGGAGTGATTGAGAGGGGATATTCTTACCTATTCCTTTTTAAGAGGAAAGCTTCTAGGTTCTTACCATTAAGTGTGATGCTAACAGTAGGTGTTTTGTTAATGTCTTTTATCAAGTTCAGAAAGTTCCCCTTTATTCCTAGTTTGCTGAAAGTTTTTATAATGAATAGGTGTTGGATTTTGTCAAATGGTTTTTCTCCATATATTAAGGTCAGCATTACCCTAATACCAAAACCAGTCAGACATTACATGAAAGCAAACTGCAAACCTATATCTCTGATGAAAAAATATTAACAAATTAAATCTATTATGTATAAAATAATTATACACCGCAACCAGGTGGGATTTATCTCAGGTATACAAAGCTGATTCAACATTCAAAATCAATTAATGTAATACATCACAACAGACTATTATCAGTTTTTTTATGCATGGAGGGACCCACGAATGTCACAGTGTGGCTCTGCTTTTCCTTGGGCCGTGGGGAGCTTCTGAGACCCACAAACAAAAGAGGGACCACCTGGCCTGATGCTTAGGAAGGATATTTGGAGGCAGCAAAGGGCCGGGGGGTGGGGTCAGGATCCTGGAGGGAACACATTCAGGGGTGTTGATGCCTCAGAGGTGGCAGTGCGAGGGGTTTAGTTCCCTGGGCTGCGGGCGGACGTTTGCTGGGGGCAAGGAGAGCGGAAGCCCCCGAGATCACACCTGCTGGTTGGGGAAAGGGCAGAGGCTGCGGCTGCGGCTTGCTGTTCTGTACTCATCGCTTTATTACGTCCGATCCTCTCTCGCCCCCGGACCATGAGGATCTCGACTCTTGCTTTGATGCTGGGCATGTTTTAGGTCTACAACACCTAGTTGTGCGTCAATGGTTGAGTTATTCCCTTGGCTTTTGATTCAAACACACCCATACCAATGTAGAGGAATGCCACCCATGGTCCTGAGATGCTGGAGGAGACCTTGCCTGCTTCTCGCCAAGTGACCCGACCCTGAAGGTAAAATGACTCTGTGCTGTGATTTGGGACAGGCGTGAGCACCACCGTCCTTGTTACCCTCCGTCCTGTACCCACATGAGCAGCAGTCCCCCAGGGTCTGTCTGACTTCCCCTTAGGCCATGTGCTGGTGTAACCAAGCAGGACCCTATGAGGCCTTCCCAGGATAGACCCCACCCACATCCTCCACCTGCCTTTTGTCTGCAGAAAAACTTTTGTCAAAGAATAAATTTAATCTGAGAACATACAGAAAGAAAAAATAAACAGTCAACCAAGACAAAATAATAATACTTTAGCCATTAAACAAATTCAAGGACCTTTAGTTGCTCCTCAAGGGCTATAGATGATATTCTGAGCCGTGTCCTTTCAGCTGTTTTGCAGAGACTGAAACCCCCACCAGGTGGGAGAAATTAACTGTGTGCTGTCTACAGGCATGTAGACCCCAGACCAGGTGGAACCAGAAGGTTGCTGATGTTGACTCCTGGTTACCTAACCACCCACTAATCAGAAGAAAGTCCATGAGCTGACCACGCCCTGCTCCTTGAACATGATAAAACTCCTCACCAACCCCTCCAGGGTGGGACACAGTTTTGAGGGCATTAGCTCACTGTGGCCCCCTTTGCCTGGCAAAGCAATAAAGCTACTCTTTTCTACATCACCCAAAACTCTGTCTCTGAGTTTCTATTTGGCACCAGTGAACAGAGGCCGAGTTTCAGCAACACTGGGGCCCAGCCAGGAGTGGGCAGGCTGATCTGTTCCTGGGGCCTGGGCATCAGTCATCAGAGGGCTTTAATTAGTGCCTTTTAATCATTTGTTCTAAAATGGATGGATGTTTGCTGTTAAAATCCAAACACTTGCACGCTTTATAAATGACTCAGCCCTAATTTGGAAGACAGTCAGGCTTTGATCAGAATCGTCAGGGAACAAATGGCTTATTTACTGGCAACTTGGACGTGGCCAGGGAATGCTGGCTGCTTCTTGCTGGGTCCTTACCCGCCGGGCTAAGGGCTCTAGTTAGTGAGGACAGTGAAGGTCAAAGCTGCATATACAACAACGTGACCAAGAAGGGTGCCAGGCACCTGTGCAGGGCAAGGAACGGAGTTGTCTGAGGAGCCTGCAGTGTCTTGTCCAGAGGCTGTCACTAAATAGCTCTGCCATGTCAAGTCCAGTGCTGTGGACTGGATGTTTGTGTCCCCCAAATTCATGGGTTGAAGCCCCAATCTCAGTGTGACTGTATTTGGAAGTGGGGGCCTTTGGGATATGATTAACTTTAGATGAGGTCATGAGGATGGGGCCCCCTAATGAAGGGATTAGTGGCCCAGAGCTGCCTCCTCTCTCTCTTTCTCTCTGCTGTGTGAGAACACAATGAGAAAAGGGCCATCTGTGAACCAGGAAGCAGGCTCTCACCAGGTGCTGAATCTGCTGGCCCCTTGATCTTAGAAGTTCCAGCCTCCAGAATGGTGAGAGATAAACATCTGCTGTTTGAGCTGCCCTGTCTCTGGTGTTGTGTTACAGTAGCCCGAGTTGAGCAAAACACCCATGTCAAGAAAACTGTCAATGTTCATTGCAGCACTGTTTAAAATAGCCAGGACATGGAAGCAACCTAAGTGTCTATTGACAGATGAATGGATAAAGAATATGTGGCACATATACACAATGGAATGTTACTCAGCCATAAAAAGAAATGAGACTGAGTTATTTGTAGTGAGGTGGATGGGACCTAGAGACTGTCACACAGAGTGAAGTAAGTCAGAAAGAGAAAAACAAACATCGTATATTAATGCATATATGTGGAATCTAAAAAAAAAAAAAGGTTCTGATGAACCTAGGGGCAGGACAGGAATAAAGGTGCAGATGTAGAGAATGGACTTGAGGACATGGGGAGGGGGAAGGGTAAGCTGGGATGAAGTGAGAGAGTAACACTCACATATATACACTACCAAATGTAAAGTAGATAGCTTTACATTTGGGAAGCAGCCACATAGCACAAGGAGATCAGCTCGGTGCTTTGTGACCACCTAGAGAGGTAGGATAGGGAGGGTGGGAGGGAGACGCAAGAAGGAGGGGATATGGGGACATATGTATACATATAGCTATTCACTTTGTTATACAGCAGAAACTAACACAACATTGTAAAGCAATTATACTCCAATAAAGTTGTTAAAAAAATAAAGAAAACTGCCTGAGGTCAGGGTAGCTGATCATAACTTTTAAATATAAGGAGAGGTTAAATTGAGCTGAAAAGATGGAGAGAACTTAAATTACCACAGGAAGGAAGATGTACTATGGCGGAGAAGCCTGGGTTTCCTGGGGTGATTTTGATCAGGAAAAACACTACACTTTCTGTGATGGCTTGAATGAAATCTTGCTGTGGGATGAGACCTGGAGAACATGACCTTGTGAGATCCTACTTTTCATAAAATTCCTGGGACTCAGTGGATTCTGGGAACCTTTTAAAGAGTGATCAGAAATATAGCTCCATCAGGCCAGACAGTATCACACATTAGTGACTGATAACTGGATTTGCTCTAGTGATGTCCTAAATTGGCTGTGCCCTGAAATGATGAATGCTCCCCATGTACAGCAGGACTGGGGGTCCAGTGAGCATGGTAATCATTCCTGCAATATCCATAGAACCCTTTACCAAAGTCTTTGCATTGTTTAGAAAGCAGAGCCTGAGGCAAGGGTTAAGTGCTGATGCTGTGTTTGGAAGGTGCAGGCCCAGGTTGGCAAGAGTGAGAAGGAAAGGGAGGTAGGTAAGGTGAGAAAAAAAACAAAGCAAGGCTGTGGGACCCATTACCCTTCTGTTCGCTGCTCCATTAAGAGCAGTGAAGAGGCACGGCAGGTGGCAGGTGTGTTCACTCAGAGAGGGGACATCTATGGAAGGCTTGCTGAGGTAAATGGTGCCTGGGAGTCATCTGTGAAAGGGAGGAAGGATGGGGATTTTTCTGTCCCTCCTTCATCCTGAGTCTCATTGGAAAGCTAATTTCCCTAACTCTAACCCTAACCTCTGGTTGTGTCAGTGCCCCCACCCCCACCCCCAGAGGCTACTGGGGAAGCCAGACCCCACCCTTCACCCCATATTATGGCATTTCATCCATGCCTGGTGATGGACGGGCACCTCTGTGTGCTGAGGGGTGCTGACCAAGAGAGAGAAAGAATCAGAGGAGGCTCCCCAAAACTTATGCTCACAAACACTGCACACAAGCAGTCTTTTACGTGGACAAAGCCTGTGATGGGCTTCTGCCTTCCAGGTACCCACAGCTGGGGAGAAAATGTCCCTGCCCAGCAAATGTCAAGGTGACTGGTGAGTGAATCATTCAATAACAACAGAGGATAGAGTCTGAAGGCCACTCAAAAGGTGGTCATAAGCTCCGACAAGTACTTAGACACCAAGAGTTGAAGTTCTTTGTTTTCTTGCTGTTCCATTGGCTTGATTTTTCTCAGCCAGCCTTTGGGGAAAGAGCTTGGATGGAGAGTGAAAATAATGGACACAACTAGGTTATCTGGTGAAGCGAAATTTGGGTAAAGTGGGGAAGCATGAAAATGCCACATGTGTCGTAAATGTTTTCATTTTAGCATAAAATATATAACATGTATATCATTTTGTTAATCACTTTGTGTAAGACAAAGCCTGTTTCTTTGAGCACAGCTCCCCTGATTGGAATTTGGATCTCTCTTTCCTATCTCTCTGTCACATAAGCCACACTTACATGCTCTGTCTTTGATTTCTACTTTAGGATGGAGAACTTGAAGCCATATATAAAGCAATCCGAGGTTAGAATCCTTCTCGATGCATATGATTTATTTTCCAATCTTTTATGGCTGGCTTACCTGGCCTAATTCAACTGCGATACACTGAAGAACTCACCTTTATTTATTCTTTCCAGGGAAGGCTAGTTTTCAGAGCAGAAGCTCTCCTTTCATACCCATATTGATTGGATTATGTAATATTTAACTAAATTACCTGGTTACAAGGTAACAAAGGCAACTGGCATCAGAAGTCTGGGGACAACACAGTGGACTCAGATAAGAGCACCGGTTTTCTTCAGCTGCTGTAACAAAATGACACACACTGGGTGACTTAAAACGATCTACTGTTTTATCCTCTCCCAGTTCCAGTGGCCAGAGTTCCGAGATCAAGGTGTAGGCAGGGTTGGTTTCTTCTGGAGGCTCTGAGGGAAGATCTGGTCCAGGCCTCCCCCCTGGCTTCTGGGGCTTTGCTGGTGATGCTTGGTGTCCTAGACTTGCAGGTGCATCACCCCGCTCTTTGTCTCCATGGCAACAGGGTCTTCTCCCTGGGTGCGTGTCTGTGTCTCTCCTCTTATAAGGACACCAGTCACACCAGATTTAGGGTCCACTTCATCCAGCATGACCTCATAATAGCTTGATGAAGTCTGCAACAACCCTATTTCCAAAGAAGGTCACCTTCACAGGTTCCGTGGGTTAGGACATCATCAAATCTTTGCGGGGGACCCAATTAAACCCATAACAATAAGCTGTACTTCCTGGGGGGAGAAGAAGGGCACAGACTCCTGTCAAGTGGTCCATCCCTGTGAGTATTTGGTGGGCACAGGATGATCCATGTTCTGCAGCCGGGCAGTCCAGACACTGGTTAAATGGGGGAAGGTTAATAGAGCTTCGGCTGCCCGTAGTCTATGATACTCAGCTTCTGGGGTGTCTTTGCATGACCAGGAGGACCTTGGCTTTGAGCTGGGATTCGGGAGGCAGGTTCTGCTGCCTGGGCTGGGATCAGAGCAGGGACCCAGTGGTTTTTGGTTACAAGGAAGGGCAGACAAAGGCCACAAAGTCCCCAGAATTCACCAGGGGCATTGGTTTGCCAAAACACAGACCAAACTAAAAGTCTTCTTTCTGCCTTTCAACTCCCCAACTTTAATCCATCACCAAACCATGCCAATTTTAACCCCTAGGCATTTCTCCAATTCCACTTCTACCTTTGGCTCTTTGGATCCCAAGCTGATACAAAGTGGGTTTGAAAAAAGGAATCCTGAGTTTGCAGCCTTCACAGCAGATCCACGGCTGTCAGGGTGTCAAACTGACTGTGACCTCTAAACCCAGATGAAGAAGAGAGGAAGGGAGGCCGTGGGGGGCCTGGAAATTAGGGGAGGTGAGGGCTGGGAAAATGAAGCCACCGTGGAGGAAACCACAGAGCACTGGGCTCTCTCTGCTGACCTTGAACACTGTGTCCGTGTCTAGAGAGTAAAGATCTCAAGTCGAAACCTGGCCCCTTCCTCCATGGTCTTTGCACACCCAGGGCAGTCCTTCTGCCATACGAGGGACACAACAATTTGCTGCTCCCAGCCACCTTGGTCCTCTTGTTCCCAGAAAAATGAGAACTTGGTGAAACAGCCACTCAAATGCTTCTCTAGAAAAAGGTGGCCTCATGCATTCCAGCCCACAGGAATCAGGCCAACACCCTTGTAGGTGAGGGGCTGCCTTGAGGTCATGTTGCTGCAACTTTGAGTCTGGGACTCCTCTGGGTGCCAGAGCAGCTCTTTGCTGTGGGAGGGGAGAGGAGGCGTGCTGCTCGACCTGGGGGCAGAGACACAAGGATGCTCTGTACTCAAGGTGGGATGCCTTCCCTCTCCACCCTCCACCCAGGTACCTGGAGTAGGTCAGGGGCCGAGAAGGGGACCATGGGCGGCAGCCTCATGAGGCCAGAGCTTCTCTTTGGTTTCCTCAGCCTGTGTGTGTGTGTGTGTGTGTGTGTGTGTGTGTGGTTCGTGCAGAGGCATGCATGCCCATCAGGAATGCGGCATGGGGTGGTGGAAACAGACACCCCCGGGTCCACACCTCCCTCTGCCCTTCACTAACTTGACCTCATTTGTTCATGGCATGGCTGTCCCAGCCCCTGGGCCCCCTGCAGGGTCGTAAAGACTGGAGACCAGGTCTCCACAGCTCATGTCCACTCGAGACAAAGGTGGGGTCTGGTTTTTAAAATCTTCCCTGAGACGTGCCTGCTGTGAGATCCTCACCATCAATTCACTGAACTCATCTCTTCCTTTCTTATCTGTTAAGGTGGGGCTAATGAGGAGATTTTTTTGGAAGATCAAATCAGATGACGTAGGCTACTTAATAATACATATAGAATGGATGGACAAAAAGATCTTACTGTATAGCACAGGGAACTATATTCAGTATCCTGAGATAAACCATAATGGAAAATAATATGAAAAAGAGTATACTCACACACACACACATATACGTATAATTGAGTCACTTTGCTACACAGCAGAAATTACCACAACATTGTAAATCAACTATACTTCAATTAAAGTAAAAAAAAAACAACAACAAAAAAACTCAGTAGTGTTAGCTATAATTGTTATAATGGCCATAAAGGATCCTGGAAGCTCAGAGACATGTATTAAATTATTATTACCATTATTATTAGTTGACCAACAGGTAATTATTGAGTGAGCATCTCTCGTAAAGAGACTTCCATTTAGAATGGGAGACTGAGCTGGCCCAGGACGCTCCACTCACCCAAGGTAGAAGAGCCTCAGGAAGTGTGTGGACACACACACGTGCACACACATAAGGACACATATTTATGCCCAAGACTAAAATCAGGACAGTAAAACCCATGGTCCCAGAAGCCAAGAGGAGACCGGAGCAGGTGAGGGGAGTGGGGACTGAGTGACCAGGGGTCGCTGGGCGGAAGGGCGGGTCTGGCCGGGCTTAGTTCCCCCGCTGTAGGGACAGCTGGGTTCCGGGTGAGAAGCAGCAGAAGTAATGAAAGGGATACATTATACCCCAGGAAGTACAGAAAATAGGACAACTTCAAAGGAATGTAAAAATAAGTGTGTTTCAAGTATTTCAAGAGATAAAAGGAATAAAAAACACTCTAAAGCAAGAACATGACATTAGGAAAAAAATACAGCAGGTATGTCTGGACAAGGAAGAAGCAGACCCTCAGAAATTAAACCAAATAAAACTAAACTAAACGAGGCAGAATGGATGCGTTGACAGCCCACCAGAGTTAGTGATTTAGGGAAACCGTCCGGAACAGAGAAGCCCCAAGACTCCGGCAAGAGGAGAAGGTCCAGCACCTACCGAGGGACAGGTCCTGAAGGAGAGGTGAGAAAGGGCTGGAAAAGGCAATTCTCAAAGTCATAATGGCTGAGAATTTTCCAGAAATTCTTTGATGAGAGGCATGACACAGATGGAAAAAGCAAGTCTCTGAGCAGGATAAGTAAAATCGAATCCCCATATAGACACATTTCACTTCCTGCCTGGTGATTGTAATTCAAAGAGAAAAATCTTAGCTGCCATCAGAGAGAAAAACGAACTCTGTCCAACAGGGCTGGAGGATGTGGATTGAGAAATCCTTTTCTGGGAGGTAATAAGAGATACAAATTCTTAAAAAATCCACAAACCCAGTCACTTGTCATTTTTGCTTCTAGAAATTTCTTCTAAGAAAATAGAGATTGATGTGTACAAAGATTTGAATTTGGCAGTGTTTGCAATGGCAAAACAAAAGGGGAAAAATCTAAATGATTTCTAAGCAAATAAATATATATAAAGTATGGTCTAACCGTGAACTCGAATATGACCCAGTCATAAAAGTTATGTTTAAAATAGTATGTGATGGGGCTTCCCTGGTGGCGCAGTGGTTGGGAGTCTGCCTGCCGATGCAGGGGACACGGGTTCGTGCCCCGTCCAGGAGGATCCCGTGTGCCGTGGAGCGGCTGGGCCTGTGAGCCATGGCCGCTGGGCCTGCGCGTCCGGAGCCTGTGCTAGATGTAGAAAGATGAACATAATTAGTTAACATGATTATTCATTTAAGGAAAAAGCAGATGACAAAACTGTGTTTGCATGTACTTACTCCCACTCTGCATGTGTTCAAGTGTGTCTGTGTGTGCACGTGCGTGTGTATAATTAGAAGGATTTGACCAACATTACAGTAATCATCTCTGGATAGTGTGCATACCATGATTTCATTCTGTGTATTTGCATTGTTCCATAGAAGTGTAGCTTGCGTTAACTATCATAAATACCTATAAGAAGAAACTCAGATGTAGGAGGTACAGGGGTGTTGTGGCTCACAGGTGCCACTGAGGACACAGGTTGTGTGTCCTCCCAGCACCTGTATCAGGTGACGCTCATCCTCTCCAGTGAGGTAGAGTCAGTGCTATGGTGTAGCGTCTGTGATTTAGGCCAGAAGAAGGGAGAAGGACAAAGAATAAAAGGTACGAAGGAGGCTATGAAATGCCGGTTCCGTTAGCTGACCCGGTGCTCCTAATGAAATGTGGGTTCAGTTAATAAGAGATCGGGGCTTAATGGATTTGGAATAGGCAACCAGCAGGGTCTGCCCCAGGGCTGGAGATAGAGGGAAAAGAAGAAAAGATAGAGGGAAAAGAAGAAAAGATAGAGGGAAAAGAAGAAAGAATCTGCAGTCTTGCAATGTCAGAAAGATCTGTTATGGAACCATTTTCCTGGTCCCCAGCACCTGGCACAAAGTAGGTTTTCAATTAATTTTGGAGAACCGTTGAACACTGCTTCAAACTGATACCTCCTCTTTGAATATTTCCTTTTCCTGGTTATTCTCCACCTTAAATCAAATTTAGTGATTTCAGACAACTGCAGGGCACCTCTCTTTGGGCATAAACTCTGAGGGTGTGCATGGGGGTAGTATGGCAGTGAGAGATGGTCGACAATTAGGATAATAGAAGGGAAGAGAGGGGCTTGGTTCTAACAGGAAAGAAAATCAGGCAATTTGGGGAAAGCTGAGAGGTCCAGGTATCAAATGCTAAGTGGAACCAGCCCCGTGCTGAGGTCTGGAGACACTGTGTTCCGAGGAGGACCCCCAGGTTTGAGCAGCTTGGACTTAAAGTAGAAGACTCTGGCAAGATCAGGGCAGAGTGGGGTGGAGGTGAAGCAGGGGCTGTTAAAAGGCCCGGAAATCGGGTGGAGTGTGATATTTCTAGAGCTGCCCCCATCGAGGAGTTGTTGTTCCTTCTACTAGTAGTTACATGGCTAACAGTCTTGATTCCAGAATGGAATCCTTCAGGATCCAGTCTGGGAAGTTAGGTGTTTACAAAGGACCCAGGAGAAGAATGGATCTTTTGAAAAAGGGATCCTAAGTGTTTAATCTCCTGCCACTACCACCTTCATGGGCAAGCTGGGTCCCTGCCGTCTTCCATTTCCACGATGGCACCAGGGAAGCGGCAGGGAAATGCTACCTTATGAAGCAGAAGGAAACGATGCTGGGGGTTGTGATAAAGAGAAAGCACTCCCAACGGGAAATGGCACCAGATGCTTGCGAAAAGCAGCAAGGAGAATTTTATTCTGGACTATTGCAATAGGGGAGAGAGTGGACTTTGCTGGAAGCAAAGGCTGGAGGAATTTTAAACCTGGGTGAGGTGGGGGAAGAGTGCTGACGGGCACTAGGGGGAGGTCAGTCAAAGTGGTTAGGCCCCTTGGGTTTACTAATTGTGGCTTCAGTGGTGGCTTCTCTTATGGAAGTTAGGCTCCCAGCCTCCCCCCAGAGACAGGGAGACCTGATTACACCTCAAAGGAATGACTCCCAAGTCCTTGAGAGAGACTTTTCTGAGCAGTTGAAGATTTACATCTCAAAGGAACTCAAGAAAGGATTTACAACTGCAAGTTTTTCTAAAGGAAAAGCTCTGAAGAAAGGGGGGTCAGGGGTCTAGAGTCAGGAAGAAGCCTGTGTGAAGTGCTGTCAAGTGGAGGGGCAGGTCAAGGCCATCAGACATAAACAGAGTGGAATGCCTGCCCCTTCCCAGCCCTGAGAGTGGTAGAGGGGGGAAGGAGAAACACAAAGGGAGATGGAAGATGGTCAGAGGTGGTGGACATGGGACGGATGGAGGGCAACACCTGGTGCAGAGAAGCAGGTGCTGTTTTTCCCACTGGGGTGTTGGATGAGACAGCCTTGCATGTCCCCTCCACCCCCTCCTGCACTGTGCCAGCACAGGACACCGTGGTTGTGCCCAAGTAGACATGGTGAAACCTGATTAAGGCGGAGGGGCCTTCCTCTGTCTCCCAAAAAGTCCACATGGCAAGCAAGGTGATTTTGAAACTCACCCTGGAGGGAGTTGGAACACAGCCAGTGATGCTGCTGGTTAGAACACCAGGAAGGCACAATATACACCTGCAAAGAAGGCTTCCAAGTGGTCCTCTAGCAGCTGGACCTCAGAGGATCGGCTCTAGGGAGGGCCAGCAGGGAATGGAGTCCATCTGAAGGGTCACTGATTCCAGAATAATCTGAAAACCTTCTTCTAGTTTTCAGACCCCTGGTCTGGCTGACTTCTGAGGTTGCAGGGTGGTGGAGGTGTCAGTCAGCCTGACCAGGGGTACGATTGCCAAGGAGGCCAGGAGACCCCAGGGACCTGAATGCAGGTAAGTCCCCTCCTCTCTCTGCCACACTATGTGCGGCCTCAGACATCATCTTGGGGTGGAGATAGGGGAGGGGCTAAGCTTGGAAAGTCTCTGTGTGTGTCTGTAAAGAGTGACTTAGAGAAGAAGCTGTGAGGGTAGTGTTCCCTGAGACCCCATGTACAGGTAAGTTTAACTCCATTAAGCTTCACCCCATCCTTCAACCCCACCACCCAGTGGGTAGAGGCCTATTAGGAGGATAAGATTAGTTCCAAAAAACAAAGAAGCATCATTTTTTTGTGTGTCTGAGTGTCGGGATCCAGCTAGGAGCCTTGCTACACATTTATTGGGTGTACACAGGGTGCTTGGTGCTCTGTAGAGAATGCCATAATCCTTACACCATCCTCCAGTCGTGAACTATTATCTCTGTGTTACAGCTGAGAAACCCAGCATTCATAGTTTGCCTGGAGTCATCACATTCGCTGAGTTCAGGCTGAGCTGCTGAAGGAAGGGGGCCCCAATCCAGTGGCTTCTATAGAATAGACCTTCCTTTCTCTTTCACATGCTGCCCGGGAATGAGCTGGCCAGGCTTTGCAGTCCCCAAACCTCTGATTCTGTGTCTGTCACTTATAAGCCAGCCAGGAGGGGGAGAGCAAAAAGAGGGTCCAGGACAGACGACCCCAAAGCTGCAGGTACCTATTCTGCTCACAGCCCATTGTCCAAATTTATTTTCATGGTTCTGGAGGCTGGAAGTCCTAGATGAAGGTGCTCAGAGATTTGGTGTCTGGTAAGAGCCTGCTTCCTGGATGACAGGTGGTCTCCTTCTCCCTGTGTCCTCACATGGCAGAGAGACAGTGAGGTTTTCCTCTTATAAAGGCACTAATCCCATCATAGGGTCCCATCCTCATGGCCTCATCTAAACCTAATCACCTCCCAAAGGTCCCACCTCCTCACACCACCACATTGCAGGTTAGAACTTCAACATATGAATGAAAGGGGGACACAAACATCTTGTAGTAACACATGGGGTCCAGGAAGGTGGTCTCTATGCAGCAAATCATTGTGGGGGGTGTTCAAAGAGAGGATGAGCCTTGGGCGTTAGCAGTCCCTGCCCATGGCCCCCTCCCCCTCTTCTTGTCTCCATGGGCACAGTCTCCCCACCCTGGCACACCCCCACTTCTCCCCAAGGGACACCCACAGTCCTTCGTGCGTCCAGCTCTGGTCCATGACCTTTTGTTGTGCTCACTGCTCTCTCTCAGGTTCAGCTTGGGATCTGGTGGTCTATCACCTAAAAGATGAGTACTCGTTACCTTCCTGGATATGTATCCCCCTGAGAAGTAGCAGAGGAAATCTACAAGAACAGCTGCCATTCAGAAAGGAGTGCACAGAATTGCAGCCGTCAGAGGTGCCCCGTGGTCCCCTCTGAAACCTCTTGGAGCAGGGATCGTTACAAACACTCCCCGTCCCGGCAGTGGCGTGAGCTCCCTGGTTATCACGCTCAGGAGCATCCCCCGGTTTACCAGCCCCGGCCCAGGCTTGCCGCGGGAGGCCCTCCTCTTCCTGTATCCTTCAGGGTGTGGGCGGTGGTGCTCTCTGTGGGTGGTGCACACCTTTTGCATGTCACTTCTCCATGTTTGAAAGCCTGAAGTCCCATCACAAGCTTTCGTAGGCCCAGCTTGCGGCACATTTTCAGCAATAACATCCCTTCAAAACCTATTTGCTTCCAGCCCCATCCATGTGAGAGTAACCATGCCCCTAGGTCTCTAGATCTTAAACAAGCCAGGTCCCTGCTTCTGTCCTCTGGTGTCGATGGCTGAGCTGGTGGGCCCCCTTTGTATTAGTTTCCTGGGGTGGCCGTAACAAAGTCCTGTAAATCAAGTGGCTTAAAGTAACAGAAGTTTGTTCTCTCACAGTCTGGCAACCAGAAATCCAAAATCAAGGTGTTGGCAGGGCCATGTTCCCTCTGAAGGCTCTAGGCGCAGGCCTGCTCTTCCCTCATCCCAGCCTCTGGTGGTCCCCTTTGTCCTTGACACTCCTTGGCTCGTGGCAGCATCACTCCAATCTCTGCTTCCATCTACTTGTAGCCTCTTCCCTGTGTGCCTCTGTGACCAAATTACCCTCTTAGTATAAGGACACCAGTCAAGGTAGATTTAGGGCCACCTTAACCCAGGCTGACTTCACCTTAACTTGATCACATCTGCAAAGACCCTGTTTCCAAATAAGGTCACATTCAGAGGTACCCGGTGGACGTGAATTTTGGGGACACTATTTGAGTCAGCACATCGTCATCTCTTTGTTTCACAGGGGCCACCCAAGGCCTTCTTGAAACAAGAGGTCCCTGCAAGAAGGAACTGCTCATTGTCTGACCTTTGAAGCTGGGGTGGCCCATGAGACCTCTCACCAACCTGCCTCTGCATCATTTCCCTTGTGTCTGTCTGTCTCTGTGTCCCGACTTCCCTCTTTGCATAAGAACATGAGACAGGTTAGGTTAGAGCTCACACTACTCGATCTCATTTTAACCTTAACACCTCTGTAAAGCCCTCATCTTCAAACACAGCCACACTCTGAGGAACTGGGGGTTGGGACTTCAACATGAATTTTTCTGGGGTGGGGGGCTCAACGCAGCCCATAACAGAAATGTTCTTTGTAGCCTCATGTGCCCTTGTCCCCAGCACCAAGCCCCCCCTCCTGTGGGCAGGTGGTGAGCAGTTGCTGGATAAACACCTGGATGTTTAAACACCGGGGTTGACGGGACAATCAGCGCCGCGTGGTGCCGAGTCATCGCACAGATCCTGGGAGACCGAAGAGCTTGGGAGACGAGGAACTGGAACAGGGCCAGCTCTGTGAGGAGCCACTGACCCCTCATCCCACCGCGCTTCCCATGCTCATGGTGGAATCAGCCCAACCCACCCAAGCCAGAGCTTTCCCCAAAGATGAGAAAACACAGGATACTGGCCCCAGGTAGCTGAGATGCATATCAAAGGAACGATTTCAATGAGCTCTGAGTTTTTGCATCTTCCAATACACAGAGAGGTGCTAAATTCCTTAACTTGAGATGCCTGGTTTTCTTTAATTAACAGTAATCTTTTGATGTTCCGACTACCTGGTCTTTGTCGCAAAAACTCTTCTATATCCCGGCTGCTCCCTTAGCTCTTAGGAGCAGTCCCTCTGAGCTGTCTGAGATGCTCTGTCCTGAGCTTAAGTCCTCAGTTTTGTCTGCCAAATAAAACATAATTTTCAACTTCTGGGTTGTGTAGCTTTTTCAGTTGACAGAGCCTCTGTTATGTTTTCACAGGAAAGGCGCAGACACTCGGTCTGGACGACTCATTGTCCAGACAAAGGGGAAACATGTGTCCTTGAATTCAATTCCTAGGTGTCCTAATGGCCCCGGTGGGGGTGAGCAGCCCCTTTCAGCTGTGTTTGCTGGGAAGGGGTGGGAACTGCCCCAGGACAGCTGCAATATCAGAGCTCACTCGCCTGCCCCTTCCCCCCCTGTGATGAATTAGACCAGGGCTCTACTGCTCAGGGAGCGGGGTGGGGGGGGCACCTAGGCTCCTGCCTGAAATATTTAAACACCTAACTCCACTAGCCCAAAATGTAATCAGACGTTAAATTATGAAAGGTGTCTGGGTTCAGCTCAGCCACTGCAGAAAATGGATGGGTTTTGGTGATTCATGAGGCAGGTGCATCACGAACAGCCGTCGAGTGCACTCCTGCAGGACTAGTGAACAGCTTCATCAAGGAAGGGAGGCCAAAACTCCAGCCGGGTGCTGGTGGAGCGGGGAGTGAGCCACCTGGGGGCTGGGCCTTGTCCCTCGGTTGCAAGCAGTGCCCTCCGTTGGTGGCACAGCTATGAGCACCAGGGGCGGGGGGAACGGTGGTCTCCACTGACCCGCCGGGTTCTACTGGTTAGTGTGGACGGGCAACAACATGTCCCTCACTTTTGTGCCAGTGGGGAGACGGTGGTCAACACCAGCATTGCGAGCAGACCCTCTTGCCTGCAGCTCACTCACCAGCATATTTATATCGACATCCATATAGCACTTGACCTCCTGCCTTATCCACTGATAACTCCTTGTCTTGGTCTGCTCGGGCTGCCATAACAAAAACGCTACAGACTGGGGGTAGGGCAGGGGGCTTAAGCCACAGACATTCATTTCTTGCAGCTCTGGAAGCTGGAAGTCCAAGATCAAGGTGCCAGCAAATGTGGTTCCTGGTGAGACCCACTTCTGGACTTGCAGACAGCTGCCGTCTCACTGTGTCCTCACATGCTGGAAAGGGAGAGAGATGGAGAGAGAGAGAGACGGTGAGAGAGAGAGGGGGGACTCCCTGGTGTCTCTTCTTATAAGGGCACTAATCCCACCACCAGGGCCCACCTTCATGCCCTCAAACCTAATTGTCTCCCAAAGGCTCCACCTCTTAATACCAGCACACTGGGGGGTAGGTTTCAACATGAATCGGGGCAGGGGACACAGACATTCAGTCAATAGCACCCCTCTCTTCCTGGGGATCCCTGCCATTGCCCAGGTGATCCGGGTCCTCCATGGTTTTCAGATACTCACTATGTAACATCCTGCTTATGTTCAGCCAAGCTGGGAACCAATTGAGAGAGACAGAGAGAGATGCAGGTGACTGGAAGGTGAAAATAAACGTCTCTCTATTACTGATGAAGCTGGAGCTGTAGGGGAATCCATTTCCTTGCCTTTTCCGACTTCTCGAGGTCACCCGCATTCATTGGCCCCCATCACCGTGTCCTCATGTCTCTGACTGCCCCGCCTCCCTCTTTCTATAAGGGCCCTTGCAATGACATTGCATCCACCCGACAGCCTAAGATAATCTTCCCTCTCAAGGTCCTTCATCACACCTGCAATGTCTTCTTTGCAGGTTAAAGTCACACATCCCTTGGCTCTGATGATAAGGATGTAGACATCTTTCTGCCCACCAAGTACGGTCCTGGAGATGGGGTCTGCGTCCGTGAACAACAAAAAAAAGACACAATCCCTGCCCCATGGACTTGCATTTTAGGGTCAAACACATTCCTCTCCATGACATCTTTCCTGCACGGGTGGGGTGTGGAGCAATATATATCTGAGAACAGTGCTCTCCTCTAGAAACTTCTGCAATGATAGAAATGTTCTCCATCTGCACGTCTAACATGGGAAGCCCCAGAACTTAAAACGTTGCCAGTGAGTTTTGTTTCATTTTTTTTTTTTTTTTGTTTCATTTTAATTAATGGACATGGGGATGGAGGTAGCTACAGGTACTGGATGGCACAGCACGTGTGTGTCTCTCTGCAGCTCTTCCCTCCCTCTGGGGAGACCCAGCGAGTTTCTCCAGGTCTACCTGCTTCTCAGCTTGGCCCGTGTCCTCCCTGACTGCCCCTCAGGGCCTCCCGCCTTCTAGTTTCCCTGTTTGCTAAACCAGACACTTGTTTTTCTGACATTTTCCTCTGGATTCTTTCCTGCAGTAAGAAACATGAAATCAGTAAGTCCTACGTCTGCCAAAACCACGGCTTAAACGAATTTTTCCTCATCACCTTCCTGATTCAGAAGATCGCACCCTGGTGTCCAATCCTGCTGGGCCAGGGTTCCCACCCCCAGGCCTGGTCTCAATAGACTCTCATCCTCCCTGTTCCCCTGCACGCCATACATGATTATTTACCAACACTTGTGTAGCACGGACTGCATGCCAGGAACTGCTGCCTTCTTTGCAAACACTGACTTGCTTAATTCTCAATCAGTCTTGCAATGTAGATATCACACTAGCCCCCGTTTTACAGGTAAAGATGCTGAGGCACAGAGAGGTTGAGTGACTTAGCCCCAGGTGCACAGCGGCAGGGGACAGAGCCAGGATTAGAATGCAGACTGTGACAGAGGTATGCTCTGACCCTCCCTGCCATGCTGCTGCCTTTGCTGGGCCTCTTTCTACAGCTTTGCTCCCTAAATTTCTCTACTGGGGCACTGGCTGCACCAGCCCACACAGCGAGGTGCCCCTTGGAAGATACCTCCCTGTTTTCCATCCTGTGGGCTGTCTGGGGTCTCAGTCCTGCAGCTGTCACTGTCCTCAAAAGGGGAGACTCCTGGTCACTCTTGCCTTAACTCTCACTGCAGTTTCACCCATCCAGGGTCCAGCTCCTTCAGCGGTGGGGGTGGGGGTGGGTCTCATCACTCAACTCTGAGCTTGGATTTTCCAGTTCGTAAGAGCCCAGAATCTCCTCCCGTCCCCTTAAGGGCTGTTGCTCTTGGATACAACTTTTTTCTTTAATATTGGTCTACCCTGGCCTTACTTTTTTCACTTTCCTCACTCCTTTAAGAGCAGTTAGACCTGAAAAACTCTCATTCCCCCTTCCCGTCTGCCTGACATATTTTCTAAGAGCTCTGTCTTTCTCCCAGGAAATCCCCGTCTGCACCTTGAACCTGCGTGTCTGCCCCCGTTTTGTCTATCTTCCGGTCCAGCTGCCACGTTGAGAGTCGCTCTGAGGCATATTCTAAGTCCCCGTGTTTCCTCCTTGGCCCCCCAGACGGAGCAGATCTGGGTCCAGAGGCAGAAGGGGAGAGCCGGGTGCGAACCTTTGCCTAATTATTTTCTTCAGCCTTGGATTTGCAGCAGACCTACACCCCGACTCTTTCCACAGGAAGGGAGCTCAGACTCCCCCTAAAAGTTCTCCTACCTCTGCAGATGTGGTGACATCAGGGCCTCAGAAATCTAAAGCCAAGACTGGAATTTATGTGACTAACAGATCCAGGTGCCACCTGAGACCGTTTGTAAGCGGTGACTTGTAAGAACCCCACGAATTCAAGGTTATTCCTTTATACCTCCTTCTCTTAGTCTTGAAGGTAATTAGAAAAATAAGGAATAAAAGGGATATTGGCCAGATGATCTGACCCCGTCCACTCTGCTGGGGGCGCTGGCCAGCTGATGCTTTGCAGGCAGAACCCAGCTGCTCTTGCAGTTTTAGATCCTGGTTCTCTGGCCTGTCAGCCAGGCTGAGAAACACAGTTAAAAGCAGCAAAAAAAAAAAAAAAAAAAAAAGGTTCCACCTGACAAGGTTCCATCCATCATCAAAGCCGTGTCTGTGCTGGGCTTGCTAAAAACCGCCCATTCCTCCTGCAGTGGTTAAGGTCTACACCTGCTAAAAAAATAACCACTGGCCTGTGGTTAAAGCCTCCATAAGCCGCAGTGACCCACAAAGGTCAAGAGCCAGCGGAGCTCAAGTGTCCTCAGGCTTAAGGACCAGCGTGGCCCACTCAGGCTGCATGGGGAACACCAATCACACCTTAAACTCTGGCTACGCAGAACCTCGGAGTTTTCACAAAGTCAGGAACCCCCAGGGGTGGTGGATGCAAGACTCAGGCCACCTGCTCAGGCCGCACTGGAAGTCTCCATCCCTGCATATCTGTGTTCCCGGATGTTCTTCTTAGTCTTTTTATCCATTCATGGAAATGTAACAGGGGTTAGAATTTGATCGGGTGGACACAGGGCACACCCTCCCCCAGCTCCTTCCCCCAGCTTGGGAGATGGACCCAAGAATCACGCAGATAAAGAGTGAAAGGAAATTGTCTTCATTTCAGGCAAGACTATTGGGGAAGATGATCAAGGTGCTGCCAACGTACTTGCTCGGATCCCCAGACACCTGGCTGTACCCAGGTCTGACCACATAACGGTTTATGCACGGGGGTGGGGGGCGGGAAGGGGACCAGGGGCTGCCTCCTCTTCAGGGACGGGCTGGGGCTCCCACGTCCACTTCTTTCCCCTTTGCTAGGCTAAAAAAAACCCCCATAGGGCTTCCCTGGTGGCGCAGTGGTTGAGAGTCCGCCTGCCGATGCAGGGGACATGGGTTCGTGCCCCGGTCCGGGAGGATCCCACGTGCCGCAGAGCGGCTGGGCCCATGAGCCATGGCCGCT
>NW_020174791.1:420290-434323 GCF_003031525.2 Neophocaena asiaeorientalis asiaeorientalis
AAAAAAAAAAAAAAAAGCCAAAAAGCCGCCATAGAGCTCCACGTACCAATTCCTGGAACCCGTAAATATGCAACCTCATGGGGCAAAAGAGACTTTGCAGATGGGATTAAATTAAAGATCCTGATTATCCTGGAGTAGCCAGGTGGGCCCCATGTCACCACAAGCATCCTCTCAAGAGAGAGACGGGAGGGTCAGAGTTGGAGAAGGTGACGTGATGACGGGAACTGAGGTCAGAATGATGAGACCATGAGGCAAGAAACGTGTGCAGCTCCAGAAGCTGGAAGACAGGGAAATTCTCCCTAGAGCCTCCAGCCTGCCAAATCCATTTTTCCACTTCTGACCTCCAGAACTGTAAGATAATAATCTTTCCTATTTTAAGCCATACTGTTTGTAGTAATTTGTTTCAGCAGCAATAAGAAATTAAAATGAAAACTCCCCCATCAGGTAAGTCACTCCCTCACCAGGTAAGTCACTTCCCCTTTGCCTGACATGGAGGGGATGTGTGGGAGGTGAAGAGAATTCAGGAAGGACACTTTAATCGGGGTCCCTCCATATGGAGAACAAAAATGAGCGATGGGGAGAATCACCTTCCGTCCTCCCCATTCTGGGAGGATGGGTCTAATGTTTAAACAGAGGGACACTGAGGCCCAGGATATGTGGTTACAGGCTCAAGGCCACACGGCAGAGCAAACCAGGTAAGGACTCGTGCTTGATGCTTGGTCCTGCCCTTCCCTGCGGATTCAGATACCGTCCCCCTGCAGCTGGGCTCCTCTGGGAGCAGAGCTCTGAGCAGAGGGACCCCGATTGAGGAAGAGAGGCAGGGCAACCCTTGTTACAAGGTCATGGGCTTGACTCTGTGCTCTGAGCTTTGCGCCCAGATATTGACCGTCATTATTGATCCTAACCTATTTATGCCTCTTGATGGCATGAGTCAATTCATACCATAAAGACTTTGTCTGCCAAGTGAACAGTGCATTTTGTTTTCTCATTTGGCAAGAAGAGCAGGACACGGAAACCAAGTTCAACCCAGTGACCCCGCGTGACCCTGGTGGTCACACTCCCCCGCCTGCTCCCGGGGCATACGCATTGGCCCTTGGTCTGCCTGTAGACGGAGCTTGGCTTTGCTCAGGTAATGACATCGCCTCTGTTATTTTCATCTGTTTGTTTATTTGATACATATTTCATGAGTGCCTGCTACTGGTGGTGAGGACACGCAGTCAACCAAACACGTCCCTGCCTTCACAGAACTGATGGCCTCGTGGGCAAGGTCAGAACGTGAGCAGGTGCACAAAGAATCAAACCCATAGACCCAGATTCAAGTCTCCCTCCAACCCGTGGCAGCTGCTGACTTTGGGTATGTGGCTGGACCCTCTTCTGCAGCAGGGGGCCGTGCATCACACCTTCACCCAGGTTGCAGGATGACCATGGCCCCTGGCCTGGCAGCCCTGCAGAAGTAGGCATGGCATGTTCAGCCCGGTGAGTTCTACCCAGGACCACGCCCCCCCGCCCCAACCCTGGCCAGCTCCTCCAGCCCTCTCTCCTTCCCCTACTTAATCATCTACTGTCTTTATCACCACTCTCTCCTTCTCCTACTTAATCATCTACTGTCTTTATCACCACTTAACCCTTTCTTGGATGGGACCCTTGGAGAACCAGTCTTCACCTTGTGGTTATTAAACGAGGTTCAATGTACAGAGTAGTTTGTACAGCAGGAAACATTGGAGACCTTTACTTCTTGGTGGGGGGGGTCATCTCCCCACCCGCTGCCCTCCCTAGAGCAGGGCTTTTCAAATTTTACTGTGCTTTGGAGTCACCTGGGATCTTGTCAAAATGCAGATTCTGATTCAGTGCGTCTGGGATGAGGCTCGAGAATCTGCATTTCTTGACAAGCTCCAGGCTGACGCTGCCCTGGTTCAGGGACCTCACTTTGAGCAGCGAAGTCCGAGGGAGGCTGGTGATGGAAATATCAAGCCGGTCGTGGGTTGTGTACTTCTTCCTCTCTGTGACCCTGGGACCTGGAACAGAGCCAGAGCACAGTAGGTGCTCAGTTAACGTTGGTAGGATGCATGGGCAGGTGGCTATTTGATGTCGGAGGTTGGCAGCTTGAATACTGTTTCCAAAGACACAGTTCCCTGGCTGAGAGCATTCAGAAGCTCAGCCTTTGTCCTGACTCTGCCCCTCCCCTGCTGAGTAGGTCTGGAAACTTCCTTAATTTTTCTAAGCAAATTTCTTTATCTTCAAGATGCTGTTGCTCATCTCTGAGTGTTGCCATGGGGATATGAGGGGCGATGTGCTAAGCAAGCAGCTGAGGGTGTGGTACCTCTTCTTTATGTATCAGCAATTTACCTTGAGTGTCCTGCCCAACACCTAGCCGTACCCAGCCAATTCCAGATTCAGGAATCACTTTGGGAGTCACCTCCACCTGGAAGTCCACCCTGATTTCCCCAGGGCAGATCAAGCATCCTTCCTCTGTTCTACACGGTGGTTTGTTATCACTCCTGCCCAGTGACTGAGCTCCTGCAGTTCTCATATAAGCGTCTGTATCCTTACACTGAGCTCAGCACCCGGCACTTTGGGGATGCTCCCCAAATGAACAAGTAAAGGAACCAAGTCTAGGAGAGTAAAGAAACAGAGGAAGAAATGGAGGGAATCAGGATCCCTGATGCCTTCGGGGTTCATCAAGCAGACCCCCAGAGGAGAGGAAGCAGGTAACAGCTCAGTTTTAATGCTAGGTTTAAGGGAGGGATATGTTAAGGGGATCTTCATGCTTTCTTCTGGTACCTACTCACTACCCCAAGGCAGGGCCACACTAGGATTTCAAAGAACTGTCGGGCAGTGGCGACTGGATTTTGGTCAATGTGTCTTCTGTGTTGATTCAGGGAAATCCAAACTTGTCAGGCATCATAAAAGAACATGGCATCCCTTAACCCCTTCCAAACTATTAGGAAGAAAGATGTTCCTGGAAACCTCCTAGTCATCCTTCAAGACCCAACTCAAATGACCCTATCCCTCCACCCCATACACAAGGCTCTCTTCATTTTCAGCCCCACTCAGGCCAAGTTGAGGGCCCGTACTCCTGTGCTCTCGCCTTTCCTGGGGTTTGGCACAGAGTAGTTGCTCCATGAATGTTTGAAAAATGTGTCTTCGACCTGAAAGGTACCAAACGGAGCCCCTTCTCTTTACGCGGCTTCTGCTGATTAGATTTAAAAAGCCCCCATCCTGTTCCTCTGCCCAGATGTGCCTGCACTCTTGGCTCCTGTGGTGACAGGGCCAGCCTGTCTGGAGTCAGCCCTTGGTGTCCCGAAGGAGGCCTGGGGTGGGTAGTGGCCATTGATTTTTGTCTTTATGATTTAGGCTGGGATTGATTTTCTCAGGTGGAGGCTTTGCACTTAATGAAGTGAGGGCTGCTCTGCGCCATCTAGACAGGATGACGAGCAAGGACAATTACCCTTCTGGTGACAGCTTCTCTCTTTTTAAAATATACATAATGCAATGAAAATAACTCAGCCCATGAGGCGAGATGTGGTGAGAAGTGGGTGGTGACATTATAGGGGGTTGCTGGCAATTTTCCCGCCACTGGGGGAAGACATGGTTAAAAGGATGCTATTATTATTATTATTAGTCTGGTAAACTTGGGAGAAATGAACAGTGTTGATTTGGAATCAAAGGATGAAATATCTAACTTAGCGAGAGATTATTTTAGATTTGTTTTCCTTTAGCTGAAGCTTGACGGCCAGGGGGACTGAACAAGTTCTCTCCTGTTCTGGGACTTGCAGGTTTCCTGGAGCCGCCCCACGTCCCATACCCCGGGCTCACCCCACATGCCATCAGGCAGGGCTCAGCCGCTCTGGCTTGTCCTTTTTTTTTATTAGACCTTCAAATTGGCATGCGATGTAAACGGATATTGTTAGAATGACTCTTTTTCCAGACATGTTGAGGAAACCAGCTCTCAGATGCCTGGTCTCATATTTGATGAAGGGACCCATGTCCCTTGGATGTGTTTTCTGTTTGGAGTTGGTCTCTAGGCCCATTTCTCTCAAGAGGCTCAGAGAGGGACCAGTCGTCCTGTTTTGGGGGGATAATCCAGGTTTTAGAACTGAAAGTCCTGCACCTCAGGGAACTTCTGAGTCCCAGGCAGAGTGGGACACATTTAGTGTCCGAGACTTGGACAGGTTCCTGAGAGAGAGGGGGAGAGAGAGAGAGAGAGAGAGAGAGAGAGAGAGAGAGAGGAGAGAGGGCCAAGTGCATGTCCCTCACTGATTCAGGCAGCAGTAAGTAGCCCCCAGCCCTCATCTGATCTGATCTGCAAAGATGGGACAGACAAGCACCCTTAGAATGTAAACACACACTTTAAAGAACTCAGTTTTACAGGACTCTGTGATTCAGGGTGAAGATAGCATGGTGGGGGGTGTACAGCAGGGTCATCCAAAGCTGTGGGTTTAAGCACCAAGAGCTTCGCTGAAGACATCCAGATGGGCTCTGACCTTGGGCTCCGACCTCGGGCTCCGACCTCGGGTTCCGACCTCAGGCTCCAGGAACCCCTGCAGGCACCATCACAGGAGCTGCTGAATCTAGTTCCACATTTTCTGGAAACCAGAGGCCTTGCCCCAGGACAGCTGTCTGACCGCTGGGGCCATGTAGGACCAGGTGTCGTCTCCTCCCCCAGCCCCACTGCGTGCCATCATAAGCATTTCAAGAGACCCACCTGCGTGAAAGGGCAGCGCTTCAGACATGATATCGCATTGCCCTGACTTAGATGCCGAGAACAGGGCCCCACGGCACAGTCCGGAGATAGCCCCTGTCGTGTTTGTCTTATTTCTTCAGTGGCATTAATCAGGCAGCTCTGATGGACCTGGGACCCCCAGACGTTGCAAGTATGTCTCCTGTCCTAGCCTCGGGGCTGAGACCTGCTGGGAGAAGTGGCCAAGGGGCAGGTGTGGAGATTGTCTGGGAAGAGAACGGGAGGGAGGGGCTGGGGCAGGAGTTGGGGCCTCGGAACCCCCATTAGACTTTAGGGAGAGGATGAGCAGATGTGGGCACCCAGGACGAGGGGCCTCGATGGATTCGGAGGTCAGGGGGGACCGCTTGAAGCCTGGTGGGAAGCAAGTGTGGAGGAAAGTGAGTTTGGAGGGGCACGTGGACATCCAAATGGCGGAGAAAGCATTTTCTCATCCTGTTACCCATGGCACTGACAGGGTAAACATGGAAAATTAGGGTGGCCGACCTCCCCAGTGTGGAATTCCTGGGAAGCAGTGGCATTTTGGGGGCTAAAACAAGAAAGTCCCAGCACACCAGGCCAAGCTGGTCACCCCAGGCACATCCTGATCATTCTCACCATTGAGGAAACAAGGGTCAGAGAGGTCCACAGCCATCCGAGCCCCACGCCTGTGTTCCTCGCAGTGTCTCCTGGCCGGGGGACCGGGGGTCACCCTGTGGCTCTCAGGACAATGGGTGGGGCTCTTGGGACTAGGCCGGGGTCTGGGTGCCCTGGGAGGCGGAGGGTGCTTCTGACTGTGCAAGAGGGTCACCAGGCCACAGGCTGGTCGAGCTCTTGGCAGCTGGAGGGCTTGGCTTGTGTCTTGGCTGTGGGTTTAAGCACCAAGGGCTTCACTGAAGACATCCAGATGGGCTCCGACCTTCACCCCTCTGTACATACAATCTCATTCCTTCTCCACCAAAGGTTGAGATATTGGCTCTGACTGCTACCGCCGTTCTTAAAATGAGCATCTCGAGGGTGGAATGGCCTTGTGGCGCAGTCGAGAGCTTTTGCGGAGATGACACCCACTGGAGCCCTAATTAATGTTTGTTTTATGAGGTTCCGGGGAATAAGCCCTCGGTAAGATAATGCAACAGAATTTTTCAAAAGCACGCGTTCTGTTTAAAGAGTGGGGACAAACAGACACCTTGTAAAGCAGCCTGGTGGAAGGTGCTATTGTAGGAAGCCCTACTGCTCTTCCTGAAGTCTGTGCTTGGTAATCACCTCATTAATTTTAAGCAGGTACTACCAGGACCTCGTTCTCAGTTCTCCACAAGAGCCTGGGGTCAGAGAGAAGGTGACCCTTCAGGAGACATCTTCAAGGAGCGAACTTCCCGAGGAGGAGCTGGAGGCGTCCTGTGCTCCCTGAGCCCCGTGGGAGGCAGGGCCCCGCGGAGGGGGTGGGGGTGGGGTTTCCTCTGGGTCCTGGTTTGAAGTGTCGGAGTCTCTGGGCCAGAGCATCCTGGGGGGAGGACCCGTGGAGCAGAGGGGTTCTGGGTCCCCCTGAGGTTTCAGAACATGTATTAAAGGTCTCTGTGACGGCTGTCACAAGTAGCACAGGCTCAGTCGTTTAAAGAGACATTCACTCACTACTTATAGTTAAGTCCAAAGTGGGTCTCACTGGGCTATGGTCACTGTGGTGGCTGGGCTGCCTTCCTTCTGGAGGCTCCAGGGACGGTTGGTTTCCCTGCGTTTTCCAGCTTCTAGAGGTGCCTGTGTTCCTTGGCTTGTGGTCCTTCCTCCATCTCCGAAGCCAAGGGTGGATGGTGGCGTCTTTCTTGTGCTACCTTCCCTCTGGTTCTGACGCTGCTGTGTCTTCCTTCCCCGCTTAAGGATCCTTGTGATGACATCAAGCCCACCCACACGATGCAGGACACTCTCCCCAGCTCAAGGTCAGCTGGTGAGTCATCTTCGTTCCATCTGCCTCCTTCATCCCCCTTTGCCATGGAAACCTATGCAGTCACGTGTCCTGGGGATTAGGAAGTCACCATGTTTAGGGGACTGTTATCCTGCCTCCCATACTTGATGGACACATTTTGCCTTAGGACATAACTACCTTGCTTTCATTTATCTATTTTGTAAGGAAAGAGGCACGGAAGGTGCCGGCATCTGGGGACCCTGAGGTTTTTTTTTGGCAACAGCACTAACTCGGTGTTGGACCCTGGGATGAGTCCACTTGCCTGTCTGAGCTGCAGGGTACTGTCCTTTCAACAAGAATGGGGATACTTGTCCTGACGGTTCCACAGGGTCACCCCAGGGAAAACGAAACAGGAAGTGGATATGACAAAGCATCAAAAAGTGTCGGTGCTATAAAACCAACCACGATGAGCTCTAGCACTTCCGGCATCAAGTAACGTAGTGCATTGTTCCCAGAGCCCAGGGTCGGCAGAAGCATGGTCACAGGTCTCTAGAATATTCTTTCCATCTGCCAGGCCCAATCCCACCCCAGGGAGGGCACAGGAGGGGCTGGTGGGATGACCCTTTTGAGAAGAGCTGGCCTGCCCTCACTTGTGCCCTGGAGGTGGACAGCGAGATTGGTGAAGGTTTTTAGCCTTTTGGCCACAGAATACTGGCCACATGGGGTGCCTTCTACAGATGAGGCCATTGTCTCTGCCCATTGCCCTAGCAGCTTTGCTTTCGAAACTCAAATCCAGGAGATGCCATTGGATGCATTTTGACACATACACATCCCTGTGTAACTCAGACTCTTGTGAAGTTATAAAACATCACCATGACCCCAGAAAATTCCCTCCTGCCCTAACTAGTCCATCCCCTAGGTAGCCAGTGGTCAGAATTTTTTAAATCATGGATTCTGTTTGTCTGTTCTAGAACTCCGTGCCGCTGGAACCACGCAGTCTGTTCGCTTGTTCCAGCTTCATCATCCACCATCATGTCCTGAGCTGCTTCTCTGTTGTTGCACGGACCCGCAGTTCATTCCTTTTCGCTGCTGACTAGTATCCCATAGTACGAACGTGCTACTGTTTGTTTATCTACTCTCCCGCTGATGGACTTCTGGGCTGTTTCCAGTTTTGAGTTGTTTTGTATAAAGACGCAATGAGCCTACTGTTCGTAAAAATAAAATCCAGGAGTTTGCTTGGTCCCCTGTGTTTTACCCACATGTTCCCTGACCTGTGAAAGGAGCCTGGCACTACCTACAGGAGCGGCAGCCCGGCGGCCACTCTGTCTAAGGGGAGGCCCTTGTGCTGGGACGGCCCTGGTGTCAGCGACTCATCTGCAGGATGGATGGGCATGTCCTCAGGGTGTCACGTTCCCACTCGGGGGCTCTGGGCACCTGTGCTGTCCTGTCTCCTTCCCTTGGTTCCCAGGCCTCGCCTGGTATTTGCTTATATGTTTATGAGCCCCGGAATTACTGCTTCGGGCAGAGTATTTACTTAACAATATAACAGTAATTGTAGGATAATTGTCCTGCAATGAACGAACAGCCAGGGTCTGTGCAGTAAGTGGATAATAAAAACCAAGGTTTATGGGTTCTGCTACTGGGAAGACTTATAGCCTTAATATTGCATTATGTAACTAATCATTTTCAGTTCGGAATGGCCTGGGATTAGCAGAGACCCTCAGCCAGCTGATGGTAATAAGGGGATAGGAAGAAAGAACACGCGGTCTGGCTTCTCCCCTCCCAGCTGAGATCTGTGGATTCAGATCTTCTCCTCAAGGAGGAAGAGGGGCATGAGGAAGGACCTCACTGTACTGTCCCCTCCTCCAGGCCTCTGCCTCCCCTTTTATAAGAAATACTGGGACATCGAGGCCCCTTTCCCATGGCAGCCCACAAGGGAGGTGGCAGAAAATGACTTTCTCAAGCTCCACCCCAAGCCCTGGGCATCTGCAAAGAGCTTTGTGTCTTTAGAGTGTCCTGAGCTACCTTGTTTCCAGCTTGTCTCAAACTGTCATGTCAGAGCTGGGAGGACTGGGCAGCCACACGTAAAGCAGGCAGATAGGACAGCAGCAGGCCCTCCTTGTCAGGAGCTTGCTGAGGGGCCCGGCGAGGCCGGTCCATGTCCTCTGTCCTCTCTGTTCCCTGGGGTGTGACCCAGCTGGGTGAGCGAGCTGTCCCCAACCACATGGGTCCAAACCCAGCCAAAGAAGATGGCCAGAAGCAGCCAGCGTGGGCTCCAGACCTGCTTCATTGGCACCAAGAAAAGAGAATGGGGTGTCAGATGGCTGCTTGCCCAGGTGAGACAGGAAAGGAAAAGGCACTCCAAGTAAGATGAAGCGACCTTGGCCCTGGTGAATGAGGGTGCGGCTCCTGGGAATGACAGAAGGGCCTGTGCTGGGAATCTCCATGGCCATGGGAAATGGAAAGGCTCAAAGGATCTGTGTTTTTTAAATCCATTCTGTATATACTAGTTTGCATCTGCTAATCCCACACTCCCAGTCCTTCCCTCCCCCACCCCATCCTCCCCCTCAGCAACCACAAGTCTGTTCTCTATGTCTGTGAGTCTGTTTCTGTTTCATAGATAAATTCATTTGTATTTGTATTTTAGATTCCACATATAAGTGGAATCTGGTATTTGGTGTTCGTCTTTCTCTTTCTGACTTACTTCACTTGGTATGATCGTCTCTAGGCCCATCCATGTTGCTGCAAATGACATTATTTCATTCTTTTTAATGGCTCAGTAATATTCCATTGTATAAATATACAACATCTTTGTATCCATTCCTCTGTTGATGGACATTTAGGTTGTTTCCATGTCTTGGCTTTTGTAAATAGCACTGCTATGAACATAGGGGTGCGTGGATCTTTTCGGATGATAGTTCTACTGTATAGCACAAGGAACTATATTCGGTATCCTGTGATAAACCGTAATGGAAAAGAATATGAAAAAGAATAGATGTATTATAACTGAGTCACTTTGCTGTACTGCAGGAATTAAACAACATTGTAAATCAACTACACTTCAATAAAATAAATTAAAAAAAAGAATATGTACTTTATCTCTGTCCCTCTTGCTTTCCAATATGGGGTGGCAGGCAACCCCAGACCTTCCCACTGCTCTTCCCCCGCCATGCTCCACATACCCCCTTGCTGCCCACTTGTGAGGGGAACCATAGGCCTGTCTGGATGACCAGGGGATCAAAGGCACCTTTGGGATGGCAACGTTGAATGTCTTAGGAATCGTCTGTCTGGATTCGTGGGATCTTTCCTGGGAGTTGTCTGCATAGAAAACCCAAGTCCCTGTTGTGTCTACTGTGGATAATGGTCCATCCACACCCACTGGACCCTCCTCCAGTAGCAGCAGGACACAGGTGAGAGGTGGGTCATGTGGGGCTTGGAGACCCCACTGGAGCCAGCCCAGCCAGGGTCTAGCCCTCACCTTGGGTGGGAGCGGGTCAGGGAGGTGTGAGTGGATGTCTGGGGTGTTCCCCGTGCTCCATTGCTTGACCTGGTTGTGGTGACTTGGAGATAATTCATCAGCGGACGCATTGATTTGAATACTTTCTTAAAAGCACGGGATATTCCAACACAACACTGTAAAATTGGCCACAGTTTTTGTTTAATGGTCACACTGAGTCCTGGTAAACGTCGGGGCAATCCTGATGATGCATACTTAGTGGGAAGATAAGTTGGCAATTTAAATTCTGAAAGCTCATATTCTTTGATCAATTAATTCTACTTCCGGGAGTCTACCCTAAGGAAATAGCAAAATTTAAGGGCAAACATGTACGTACCAGGATGTTCATCATTGCAATATCAAACAGTTTTGAAAGTCTAAATGTCCAGCAATTAAAAAAAAGAGAGGTCTCACTATGTACCTACTATGACGACTAAAATAAAACAGGCTGGTAATACCAAGTGTTAGTGAGGGCACGGTGCAGCCAGAGCCCTCATGCGTCGTTGGCGGGGAAGAAAAGTGATATAAACACTTGGGAGAAAGTTTGGCATTTTCTTACAGAGTTAGGTCTACACTTATGATTCAGCAATTATACCACTAGGTTTTACCCAAGAGAAATGACAGCATGTATTCCCAAAAGGACACGTACAGAAATGTTCATATCTGCTTTTTTTATAATAGGCAAACATTGGAAATAACCCAAATGGCCACAGCAGGAGAATGGATAAGGAAAGTATAGCATATTTATACCGTAGAAAACTACTCAGAGATAAATAGGGATGTATAAAGAATAGCCAACACATGAGTGGATCTTACAGACACTAGTTGGACAAAAGAAGCTGAATACAAACGAATACATATTTAAGATCCCGTTTATATGAAAGTCTGGAACAAGTGAAACTAAGCTGTGATAAAAGATCAGAATAGAGGTTGCCTTCGGAGATATGGTTGGGAAGGGGCACAAGAAAACTGTTCTGGTGAGGGTACTGCTCTGTATCTTGGAAGGCGTGTGTGTTAATGGGCATAGACTTTTCTCAAAATTCATGAAATGGTACTCTTTAGAGCTGTGCGATTCATAGCATGTAAATTTCACCCCTCGCCAAAACAAAGCTGAAAACACATATGGAATAATAGTTAGCAGGTTTGCTTACTACAGTGGTATGGTGTAGCGATTCTAAAACTACTTTCCCTGTATTCCAATTTTGAGGAAATGAGTACATACATCAAGGATAATGGTAGCACAATCTCTTACTGATGGGGAAGGAATTACAATATGGGCAGGGGGAAGATTAGCATGTACCTTGTGAACGGGAATAGGGGGAGTCGGGTGAATTCAGTTCTGTGTGTGTAAATAGGTACAAACACATATACATATAATGTATATACATATGTATATACAAACATACAGAGTGTATATACACATATATGTATATCTCTATCTATTTATGTCATATATATTTATATACATATGTTTATATTCATTCAGTCTACCTATTATCTATTTATCTGTCTTTCTACCTAATCTATCATCTATTTACCATCTCTTAGCTCTGTCCACTGAGAGAGCTTAGAAGCAATGATCCCCAGTTTCAATGATCACACTGACCCAGCATCCAGGTCTTGGTTCCTAATACCATTCTCAGTCCATAGGAACCAGGGATCATTGGAGAAAAAGCTGTTTTGGGCCTGAGGCAAGGAAAGCACAAGGCAATTCTGGAATATCTTGCGACCTCATAGAATGAGGGACTCTCAAAAGAACATCGGGGCCAGCATAAGAGGGCAGCCAAATCTGGGACAATTTGACCATCGAAATAAGTAAAAATAGTAATGGATTAAAGCCCATTGAATAAAATAGAACCAATGAGCCCATACTGATATAAATAATTAAATGAATAAACAGACTGGGGAGAAGGGAAAGTTCTCCTTACATTAGAATTCTACTTAATAAAGAAGAAAGGATTTAGAACACCGTTCACTGCTGCCGAAAACAGTGGAGGAAATTTTGATAACGATCAGGCTATTTATAGAATCGAAGAATTAAATTACTGATTCATTATGGAAGGAAAAGGGTAATTTTACAAGGGAGAGGCCTGGAGGACTCAACCTTAACCAGGGGATCAGAGATCTGTCCCAGGACGGGACATCCCATGCCTGACGGTGAGGACACAGCATCGCCCGGTGCACGGCTGAGAAAAAACAGCCTGGATCTCATCCTGAGAAAGGACAAATAAACACAGATGGAGGCACTTCTGAAAGTAACTGCCCTTTCCTTCCCAGAAAGGTCAAGGTCAAGGTCAAGGAGAAGACAGAAATATAAGGAACTGCTTCGGGTTGAAGAAGCTAAAGAGACAGGGAAACGATGCATGGGGGTAGGTATGGGTCCTGGGGGGCAGGAGGCTATGAAAGGACCCAGGTGGCCTATTGATGAAATGTGAGTATGTGCAGTGGGTTAGATGATTGTACTGTATCAAGGTTAAATCTCCTGATTTTGGCCTGTGGCTTCATAATTTTTTTCCCTTACGAAAACGTAGGGGTGATGACAAAGGAAATGGTGCAAAATGTGAGAATTCGTGAATCTGGATAAATGGTCTATGGGAGTTCCTTGTACCATCCTTGCGACTTTCCCACAGGGGTGAAATCACAACCAAATACAAGGTTTGGACAGACAAAGCCGGCAGAGCGAATATCTATAGGTGAGATCATCAGCTTGGGACTAACGTGCCCTGGGGACCCGCTGATCTCAGAAGAAAGAGAGACATGAGATGATCCAACCGAACACCATAGCTGTCTGGCCGCAGTGCTGAGCCAAAGAAAACCTGTCCAGATATGCCAGTAGACCCCAGGCCTCCGGCAGCTGTGGCTCTTGCCTCTGGTGAGCATCAGAGCAGTCAAGTAGGCTTTCTGGAGCAGGTGGCCTCGTAAACTGCCAAAGAACAGGATGCCTGGGAGCTGCCAGCTGAGAGCGAGGGAGGCTGGCAGCCTCCTTGAGGGTACCGTCTGAGCCGCGTTCAATTCTGAGCTGTGCTCTCACACCAACGTTTCTTTGCAATTTGCCCTCCTCCGTGGTAGGAAGCAGAAGAAAGTATGGCTCAGGGTGAGCACCTCGGGTGGGCGGGGCGCTGTTCTTTGTGCTCTTTTCCCAGTATGTTAACGCACATCTGTGGAATGGTCCCCCCAGCCACCCATGGCTGTGGGGAGCGACTACAATTGTTCTTTTGCTTTTCTTGTTTTCTTTTAATGACTTCCTTAGATACTGGCTTGGCAACTTTGAAATGCCACCAAAAGCAGAGATTCAAGAAGCTCCTGGGAGGATGGGAGAAAAGTAAGTTTCCAAAGGAAGCAGCATCCCAGGCAGGGGCCAGGAGACAGGATGCTCTGTCCAGCCTGGATGCTTATATAGGGTCAGGAAGGAAAATGCTGGGGAAAAAATTTTGGTGCTCTTGTCCAGCATGATAAGAGTCAGCACAAGTGAAGGGAGACCAAGGAAGGCATTCAAAGACAGAGGGAGGCTGGCTGGAGACCACAGAAGGGGTCTTCTGCCTGCCCAGCCCCTACCCTGACTCGGCACCCTCTCATCATGCCATCAGGGCTGCAGCCATGGGAGCACCTGCTCCCAGCTTGGGTAACCAGCGGGCTGGACCTCTTGTTGTGAAGAGGGAGGGAGCATGATGACCTTAATGCTGGGCAGTCACTGAATGTCTTGTGGGACATGCATCCTGGGGTAATGGTGGATAGAGCACAGAATCTTGTGAGGGGTCGAGATCCCAATGCTTCCTGACCATTGACTGGGCAAGTCTGTGCTCCTGGCATGGAGCCAGAAACATCGCCCATGGTATTAGCGTGTTCAGAGAAACAGAAACAATAGGAGATATGTGTGTGTGTATGTGTGTGTGTGTGTGTGTGTGTATGTATATATATATATA